>NC_045617.1:74232258-74536722 GCF_009829155.1 Mustela erminea | reverse complement strand
CATATCTTGGAAGAAGTTGCTGTGGCTTATATCAAAGAGATTACTGCCTATGTTCTCCTCTAGGATTCTGATGGATTCCTGTCTCACGTTGAGGTCTTTTATCCATTTCAAGTTTATCTTTGTGTACAGTGTAAGAGAACAGTCAAGTTTCATTCTTCTACATATAGCTGTCCAGTTTTCCCAGCACCATTTATTGAAGAGACTGTCTTTTTTCCACTGTATATTTTTTCCTGCTTTGTCGAAGATTATTTGCCCATAGAGTTGAGGGTCCATATCTGGGCTCTCTACTCTGTTCCACTGGTCTATGTGTCTGTTTTTATGCCAGTACCATGCTGTCTTGGTGATCACAGCTTTGTAGTAAAGCTTGAAATCAGGTAATGTGATGCCACCAGTTTTATTTTTGTTTTTCAACATTTCCTTAGCAATTCGGGGTCTCTTCTAATTCCATATAAATTTTAGGGTTAGCTCTTTGAAAAATACTTGTGGAATTTTGATTGGAATGGCATTAAAAGTATAGATTGCTCACAGACAACTGTTAATCAAGATAAAGAGCCATATTGATATGAATACATTAATAGTAGGGGATCTTAACACACCATTCTTGGTAATGGACAGTCATCCAAGCAGAAAATCCAAAAAGGGACAAGAGCATTGAATGACCAGATGGACCTCATAGTTATATACATTCCACCCTAAAACAACAGAATACTCATTCTTCTTGAGTGCACATGGAATCTTCTCCAGAATAGACCACATTTGGGTCACAAATCAGGGCTCAACTGATACAAAAAGATTGAGACTATTCACTGCATATTTTCAGATCACAATGCTTTGAAACTGGAACTCAACGACAAGAAAAAGTTTGGAAGGAATTCAAACACTTGGAAGCTAAAGACCACCTTGCTTTAGAATGTTTGGGAAATACATAGCCATCCAAGTCTCTCAAAAAAAATTGAAAAATCCAGAATACACCAGCTCTCTTTACACCTTAAAGAACTGGAGAATAAACAACAAATTAAGCCAACCCCACATACAAGGAGGGAAATAATCAAGATTAGAGCACAGATCAATGAAGTTGAAACTTGAGATACAATAGAATATATCAGTGAAACTAGAAGCTGTTTTTTTGAAAGAATCAATAAGATTGATAAACCTTTGGCCAAACTAATCCAAAAGAAAAGAGAGATGACCCAAATTAATAAAATTATGAAGGAAAAAGGAGAGATCATGACTAACACCAAGGAAATAGAAATAATCATCAGAAATTATTATCAACAGTTATATGCCAATAAATTAAGCAACCTAGAAGAAATGGATGCATTCATGGAAACCTATAAACTTCCAAAACTGAATCAGGAATAAATTGACAACCTGAATAGACCAATATCTAATAAGGAGATTGAAGCAGTGACCAAAAACCTCCCCAAAAACAAGAGGCCAGCACCTGGCGGATTCCCTGGAGAATTCTGCCAAACATTCAAAGAAGAAATAATACCTTATTCTCCTGAAGCTGTTTCAAAAAATGGAAACAGAAGTAAAACTTCCAGACTCTTTTTATGAAGCCAGAATTACCTGATCCCCAAACCAGGCCAAGACCCCACCAAAACGGAGAATTTCAGGCCCATATCCCTGATGAATATGGATGCTAAGATTCTCTCTTTTTTTTTATTTTAAAAATTTAATTAACATATAATGTATTGGGCGCCTGGGTGGCTCAGTGGGTTGGGGCCTCTGCCTTTGGCTCAGGTCATGATCTCAGGGTCCTGGGATCGAGCCCCATATCGGGCTCTCTGCTCTGCAGGGAGCCTGCCTCCTCCTCTCTCTCTGCCTGCCTCTCTGCCTACTTGTGGTCTCTCTCTGTCAAATAAATAAATAAAAAATCTTTAAAAAAAAAACATATAATGTATTATTAGCCCCAAGGGTACAGATCTGCGTCTATGAATTCCCAGGTTTACACACTTCACAGCACTCACCATAGCACATACCTTCCCCAATGTCCATAACTCTACCACCCTCTCCCTCTCACCTACCCCCAGCAACCCTCAGTTTGTTTTGTGAGATTAAGAGTCTTTTATGATTTATCTCCCTCTCAATCCCATCTTGTTTCACTTATTCTTTTCCTACCCCCAAGTCCCCCACATTGCATCTCCACTTCCTCATATCAGGGAGATCATATGATAGTTGTCTTTCACTGATTGACTTATTTCGCTAAGCGTAATACCCTCTAGTTCCATCCACATCATTGCAAATGGCAAGATTTCATTTCTTTTGATGACTGCATAGTATTCCATTGTATATATATACCCCCTCTTCTTTATCCATTCATCTGTTGATGGACATCTAGGTTCTTTCCATAGCTTGGCTATTGTGGATATTGCTGCTATAAACATTCAGGTGCACATGCCCCTTTGGATCACTACATTTGTATCTTTAGGGTAAATACCCAGTACTGCAATTGCTGGGTCATAGGGTAGCTCTATTTTCAACTTTTTGAGGAACCTCCATGCTGTTTTCCAGAGTGGTTGCACCAGCTTGCAATCCCACCAACAGTGGAGGAAGGTTCCCCATTCTCCGGATGCTAAGTCCTGATCTACTGTGGGCTTCTTCTGAAATTCCTGAGGGAAAGTACCTCAGGAGCCCAATTTTTTTTTCAAGGTTTTATTTATTTATTTTAGAAAGAGGCAGTATGCACATGCAAGGGAGAGGTCTGAGGGAGTGAGAGGAGCAGATGGGGAGGGAGAGGGACAGGGAAAGCTTCTCAAACAGACTACAAGCTGAGCACGCAGTAGGGCTTAATCCTATGACCCCAAGATCGTGACCTGAGCTGAAAACAAGAGTGGGATGCTCAACGGACTGAGCCACCCAGGACATCCCAAGAGGAGCCCAGTTATTTATATGAGAGGATACCACTCAAACTCCTTGAGGGCATTTTTACTGACAAAAGTTCTTGGAGGCACTGTCTTTTTTCTTCCTGAGGTCTCAACAAAGAATTTTCCAGTCACACCTTTAGTTTTATCTTTATACCATGTTTCCTAATTGGGCCTTGGATTGGGTCTACTTGGAGGCAACTTCTTGATTTTAGCATTGTGTATAGTCTGGAGAGGCCACGATTCTTGGCTTTTCAACAGTCCTTTCTTTGCTTCTCTCTTCTGTTGCATTTTACTATAAGCCGAAGAAGCATCCATATGGTGCTTTTAATAGTGCCTAGAAATCTCTTGACTCTCTCACCCAGTTCATGAGGTACAGTTTTTATGTTCTTACCTTATCACAATCAAAAATGTTGGTAAACTGCTCCAACATAACCAAGATCCATTTTTCTTTTTCCAATAGTATTTCCCTTATTTCTTTTTTGCCCTTACCAACAACTTTGTGATGTAGTTTTTTGAATGTTGGTGAGGTGAGTGGGATTCAGAGCCCACAGCCAAGAAAGAATTCTTTAGATGTCTTTGGTGCCAAAAAGGTAGTTTATTGTCTTTGGTGCCAAAAAAGGTAGTTTCTGTCCACAGGACCCATGGACAAAAAGAGCTGCTGTTGGCTGCTGGCTGCTGCCTTGGGGATTTGAGGAGTAAATGATTATATACCTTGGGGTTGGAGAAGTAAGTATAAGGGAAATTCCAGAAGGACTTTCATATGCCAAAGAAGACTCTGGATCCAGGAGGAAGTTTAAAAACTGCCTATCCCAAGTATTTGTCAATGGGCAGAAGGTTATAAAGATATTTAATTTTATCTACATTTGCTTCTGCCTTTGTTTCCCACATCACTTGCAGAAGACTACAAGGTTCTTTTAATACTTCAGTTCAATCTGTTCAAGACCCTTTAGAGTTTTCACAGATGGGCTTCTCAAAATCCATCCAGTGTTTGCTCTTCTTTCAATTTCTAAGCCACTCCTGCATTTTTAGCTTTTTGTTATGGCAATACTCAGTTCCAGATACCAAAATGTATGTTAATCACCTACTGTTGTATAAATACATTACCCAAGAACTTAGTTGGTTAAAGGAAAATAAACATTTATTATTTCACAGAGATTCCTTAGATTAGGAATTCAGACAGGGCACAGAGGAGATAGTTTTTCTCTGCGTCATGATGTTTGGGGTCTCAGCTAGAAGATGCAGAGTTTGGAAGCTAGAAGCACTGCAAACTTGTTCATTTGCATGTCTAGTGGTTGATATGTATGTTGACTGGAACTCTAGCTGGGGTTGTTGGTTTTCACAGCCACTTTTTTTTTTTTTTTTAAGTCTCCACATGGCCTTTACTTTACCACAAAATGGTGGCTGGATTCTAGAGACCTAGCCTTAGAAGTCAGGTAGCATCACTTCTGCTGTGTTACATTGGTCTTGTCAGTCACAAGCACCCATGCAGATCTAAGGGGAGGGAATGTAGATACCACCTTTTACTGGGAAGAGTGCCAGTCACATTATAAATAGAACATATAGATGTTTGTATAGGTGTTTCAACTTTTGGAAAATACAATCTACCTTAGCCACCAAGACTTTAAGTCATGTCAAGAATGAAAATGCTCTCAAGCACATCAAGCCATTTATTGTATGCTACCAATTTACTCACAATATTGTATATGATATATGTAATATATACATATATTTAATTACTTATACTTAATTTTAAAGGTGACATCTGAAATTCTAATTCTACTGAAAAAATTAAGTCATAAATATAATATTGACAAATAATTGAAGGTAACAATAAAAATATACATATCATTTACTATTATAGTCAGTGATAAAATTTAATAGAATTCCAAATTATAAGAGTGAATGTTAAAGACTTCCCTTAAAAGTGTTGAATCTTGGGGTACCTGGGTGGCTCAGCGGGTTAAGCCTCTGCCTTCGGCTGACGTCATGATCTCAGGGTCCTGGGGTGGCTCAGCGGGTTAAGCCTCTGCCTTCAGCTGACGTCATGATCTCAGGGTCCTGGGGTCGAGCCCTGCATTGGGCTCTCTGCTCAATAGGGAACCTGCTCCCCGCCCCCCCCCCGTTTGCCTCTCTGCCTACTTGTGATCTCTGTCTGCCAAATAAATAAATAAAACCTTTAAAAAAAGTATTGAATCTTTTAGAAGAATTTCACCAAATAATCAGAATAATATAAATTCTTTTATCTTCTATTTAGAACATTAGCATATCATGCTTAGCGAAATAAGTCAAGCAGAGAAAGACAACTATCATATGATCTCCCTGATATGAGGAAGTGGTGATGCAACATGGGGGCTTAAGTGGGTAGGAGAAGAATAAATGAAACAAGATGGGAATGGGAGGTGACAAACCATAAGTGACTCTTAATCTCACAAAACAAACTGAGGGTTGCTGGGGGGAGGGGATTTGGGAGAAGGGGGTGGGATTATGGACATTGGGGAGGGTATGTGCTTTGGTGAGTGCTGTGAAGTGTGTAAACCTGGTGATTCACAGACATGTACCCCTGGGGATAAAAATATATGTTTATAAAAAATAAAAAATTAAATAAAAAATTTAAAAAAAGATGAATTTTTGCTTTATACTTATATTTTCATAGCATATTGTTAATCAAAGGAGAGGACCAGATGGAATACAACTCTATTTTGATGGACATTTGCATAAAAAGGGAAATCTCAGCAATCTGTGAGTATGGGTTCCAAGATTCTAAATATATAGATGTACAGAGAATCTGTAAGTCTCTGCATGGGAAAGATTGTATAATACATATAAAACATGGTGGAAGATAGATCTTTGTATTTTGACATTCACCGGGCCTATATTTGGTCTGGATGGTAGGCCCTTGTGACCCAAAGTGGATCTATGGACCAGCAGCAATGGCATCAGTGGAGGTTTTTAGAAATGAAGACTATCAGATCCTGATGGAACCACTGACCATAATCTGTGTTTTCACAAGATCTCATGCTGATTCATAAGTACACTGAGAAACACTGAGAAGACAGTATTTTTTTTAACATGAATATGTTCACATTTCGTATGGAGTATTACTGACCGGATTTGCCACTTGGCTACAAGAAACAAAAGTTTTCTAACTCTTTGTTGTTTTTTGACTAAATCATTTTTCACTTTCTTTTTACCTCCCCATCATCTAGACAAGACATTGACTGGGTTGGCAAACAACTAAGATTAGGAGATGTTGCCTCCTCCACTTTCATTATGAAGCATTCACTCTAGACATTTTTCCCAAAGGTGACTATTTAAAATTATGCATTTCAGTTTATTTATTCAAATGCTTAGTATGAAAATTTAAAAGATACAGAAACATTTAAACAATTGTACAATAGTGTGCTGATTTTACTGTTATTGCTCCTGATTTTAGGGAGTCATAGACTATTCTATGTGGTTACCTCACAATTGGCTCTTGCTGTAGCCAGCATCTACTTCCAATTAAGACGGTGTACTAGATTTCTAGCTCCAACAGTAGAAATTTTTGCCATGTTTTCTTTAACTTTATTAAGACTTTTTTTCTGAATTATTTAAAAATTATTTAGGGGCATGGTAAACCCTCATCTAACAATATTTTGTCATACTTCTAAACAATGAAGACATTTTCTTTTCTAATCCTAATACCATTATCACACCTGATAAAATTAGCAGTACTTGCCTATATTCAAATCTTATCAAGTATCTTTTATAGTTTTATTTTCTTTTTTTAAATCTGGGAGGAAAGGTCATTTTTTTTTTTGTTTCTTTTTGTTTGGAGAAGGGGAGGGCATAAAATCAAGAGTTTATTTTTCTTTGAAAAATAGCTTCAACTTTTGGCCTCCCATTTTGACTGGGTAGAAGTTTTGTAAAGAAGAAATTTAGAGGGAAAAGTTTTGGAAATGATTCAGGTAGTGAAGACAAATGTGGTTCAAATATTTACAGATTAAGAAAATGGAGCATAACAAGACATTTGAATCTGAACAAACATTTTTAACAAGATTCCATCAGCTTTTTCTTAAAAGTAAATATTTGCCTAGTGTCTCTGCACACAGGAGCTCTGTTGGCTCTTTCAAATATGAAAGGAAAAAAAAAAGAGGCAGTTACCTTTCACTATCTTCTGTTTATTACTTTATGTTCTTTATGCAGACAAGAGCCACAGCAATGTTTACCCTAAGTGAGAATCTTCACTCTGTACACAATTTGTCAAAGTTTGGAAGTCCTAGCTGAAGTTGACATGACATCATATTAAAGGGGGACAGAGCGAATGGATAAGGAAGATGTGGTCCATATACACTATGGAGTATTATGCCTCTATCAGAAAGGATGAATACCCAACTTTTGTAGCAACATGGACGGGACTGGAAGAGATTATGCTGAGTGAAATAAGTCAAGCAGAGAGAGTCAATTATCATATGGTTTCACTTATTTGTGGAGCATAACAAATATCATGGAGGACAAGAGTGTTAGAGAGGAGAAGGGAGTTGGGGTAAATTGGAAGGGGAGGTGAATCATGAGAGACTATGGACTCTGAAAAACAATCTGAGGGGTTTGAAGTGGTGGGGAGGTGGGAGGTTGGGGTACCAGGTGGTGGGTATTATAGAGGGCACGGATTGCATGGAGCACTGGGTGTGGTGAAAAAATAATGAATACTGTTTTTCTGAAAATAAATTGAAAAAATTATATAAAAAATAAAATGCTGAATGTAAAAAAAAATAAAGGGGGACAGAGCAACACGTTTTTTGAATAATTTTTTTTTATTTTTTATAAACATATAATGTATTATTAGCCCCAGGAGTATAGGTCTGTGAATAACTAGGTTTATACACTTCACAGCACTCACCATAGCACATACACTCCCCAATGTCCATAACCCAATCACCCTTTCTCTCCCCTCCTCCCCCGGCAACCCTCAGTTTGTTTTGTGAGATTTAGAGTCTCTTATGGTTTGTCTACCTCCTGATCCCATCTTGTTTCATTTATCCTTTACCTACCCCCAAGCCCCCCACGTTGCATCTCCACTTCCTCATATCAGGGAGATCATATGATAGTTGTCTTTCTCTGATTGGCTTATTTTGCTAAGGTAATACCCTCTAGTTCCATCCACATCATTACAAATGGCAAGATTTCATGTCTTTTGATGGCTGCATAGTATTCCATTGTGTGTGTGTGTGTGTGTGTGTGTGTGTGTGTGTGTGTGTGTGTGTATATATCTCACATCTTCTTTATCCATTCATCTGTTGATGGACATTTAGGTTCTTTCCATAGTTTGGCTATTGTGGACATTGCTGCTATAAACATTCAGGTGCATGTGCCCCTTTGGATCACTACATTTGTATCTTTAGGTAAATACCCAGTAGTGCCATTGCTGGGTCATAGGGTAGCTCTATTTTCAACTTTTTGAGGAACCTCCATGCTGTTTTCCAGAGTGGTTGCACCAGCTTGCAATCCCACCAACAGTGGAGGAGGGTTCCCCTTTCTCCATATCAACAGCATCTGTCATTTCTTGACTTGTTAATTTTAGCCACTCTGACTGGTGTGAGGAGGTATCTCATTGTGGTTTTGATTTGTATTTCCCTGATGCTGAGTGATGTGGAGCACTTTTTCATGTGTCTGTTGGCCATCTGGATGTCTTCTTTGCAGAAATGTCTGTTCATGTCCTCTGCCCATTTCTTGATTGGACTATTTATTCTTTGGATGTTGAGTTTGATAAGCTCTTTATAGATTTTGGATACTAGCCCTTTTTTTGATATGTCATTTGCAAATATCTTCTCCCATTCTGTCAGTTGTCTTTTGGTTTTGTTAACTGTTTCCTTTGCTGTGCAAAAGCTTCTGATCTTGATGAAGTCCCAATAGTTCATTTTTGCTGTTGCTTCCCTTGCCTTTGGAGATGTTCCTAGGAAGAAGTTGCTTCGGCCGAGGTCAAAGAGGTTGCTGCCTGTGTTCTCCTCAAGGATTTTGATGGATTCCTTTCTCACATTGAGGTCCTTCATTCATTTTGAGTCTATTTTCATGTGTGGTATAAGGAAATGGTCCAGCTTCATTTTTCTGCATGTGGCTGTCCAATTTTCCCAACACCATTTGTTGAAGAGGTTGTCTTTTTCCATTGGACATTCTTTCCTGCTTTGTCAAAGATTAGTTGACCATAGAGTTGAGGGTCTATTTCTTGACTCTTTATTCTGTTCCATTGATCTATGTGTCTGTTTTTGTGCCAGTACCATACTGTCTTGATGATGACAGCTTTGTAATAAAGTTTGAAGTCTGGAATTAGGATGCTGCCAACTTTGGTTTTCTTTTTCAACATTCCTCTGGCTATTTGAGGTCTTTTCTGGTTCCATATTAATTTTAGGATTATTTGTTCCATTTCTTTGGAAAAAATGGTTCGGATTTTGATAGGGATTGCACTAAATGTGGAGAATGCTTTAGGTAGCATAGACATTTTCACAATATTTGTTCTTCTAATCCATGAGCATGGAACATTTTTTCATTTCTTTGTGTCTTCTTCAATTTCTTTCATGAATACTTTATAGTTTTCTGAGTATAGATTCTTGGGCTGTTTGGTTAGATTTATTCCTAGGTATCTTATGGTTTTGGGTGCAATTGTAAATGGGATTGACTCCTTAATTTCTCTTTCTTCTGTCCTATTGTTGGTGTAAAGAAATGCAACTGATTTCTGTGCATTGATTTTATATCCTGACACTTTACTGAATTTCTGTATGAGTTCTAGCAGTTTTGGAGTGGAGTCTTTTGGGTTTTCCCCATATAGTATCATATCATCTGCAAAGAGTGATAGTTTGACTTCTTCTTTGCTGATTTGGATGGCCTTAATTTCCTTTTTTGTCTGATTGCTGAGGCTAGGACTTCTACTACTATGTTGAATAGCAGTGGTGATAATGGACATCCCTGCTGTGTTCCTGACCTTAGTGGATAAGCTCTCAGTTTTTCTCCATTGAGAATGATATTTGCAGTGGGTTTTTCATAGATGGCTTTGATGATATTGAGATATGTGCCCTCTATCTCTCTGAAGAGTTTTGATCAGGAAAGGGATGCTGTACTTTGTCAAATCCTTTTTCATCATTTATTGAGAGGATCATATGGCTCTTGTTCTTTCTTTTATTGAGGTATTGTATTACATTGATTGATTTGTGGATGTTGAACCAACCTTGCAGCCCTGGAATAAATCCTACTTGGTCATGGTGAATAATCCTTTTAATGTACTGTTGGATCCTAATATTTTGGTGAGAAGTTTTGCATCTGTGTTCATCAGGGATATTGGTCTGTAATTCTTTTTTTTTTATGAGATCCTTGTCTGGTTTTGGGATCAAGGTGATGCTGGCCTCATAAAATGAGTTTGGATGTTTTCCTTCCATTTCTATTTTGTGGAACATTTTCAGGAGGATAGGAATGAATTCTTCTTTAAATGTTTGGTAGAACTCCCCTGGGGAGCTGTCTGGCCCTGGGCTCTTGGTTTTTTGTTTGTTTGTTTGTTTGTTTTTTGTTTGTTTGTTTGTTTTTTTTGGAGATTTTTGATGACTGTTTAAATCTTCTTACTGGTTATGGGTCTGTTTAGGTTTTCAATTTCTTCCTGGCTCAGTTGTGGTAGTTTATCAAAGAAACAGTTTTGAAGAGCAAATATTTTAGGTTCATTGGGGCCACTTGTTTTCTTTTTAAGTTTTTATTTAAATTTCAGTTAACATAGAGTGTAATATTAGTTTCAGGTGTACAACTTAGTGACTCAACAATTCCATACATCACCAGGTGCTCATCACAACAAGTGTGCTCTTTAATCCCTATCACCTATTTGACCCATCCTCCCATCCACCTCCCGTCTGGTAACCATCAGTTCATTCTCTGAAGTTAAGCCTGTTTCTTGGTTTGCCTGCCCCTTTTTTTACCCCATTGTTCATTTGTTTCATTTCTTAAATTCCACATCTGAGTGAAATCATATGGTATTTGTCTTTCTTTGACTATTTTTCTTAGTATAATACTCTCTAGCTCTATCCACGTCATTGCAAATGGCAAGATTTCATTTTTTTTATGACTGAGTAATATTCTGTTGTATATATACCACTTCTTCTTTTTCCATTCATCACTTGATGGACATTTGGGCTCTTCCCATAATTTGGCTATTGTTGATAATGCTGCTATAAACATCAGGGTACATTTAACCCTTTGAATTAGTATTGTATCTTTGGGGTAAATATCTAGTAATAAAGTTGTTGGATCCTAGTGTAGTTCTATTTTTAACTTTTTGAAGAAATTCCATAATGTTTTTCAGAGTGACTGCACCAGTTTGCCTTCCCACCAACTGTGTAAGTGCGTTTACCTTTCTCCACATCCTTGCCAATACCTATTGTTTCTGTTATTGTTGATTTTAGTCATTCTGATAGGTGTGAGGTAGTATCTCATTGTAGTTTTGATTTGCATTTCCCTGATGATGAGAGATGCTAAGCATCTTTTCACGTGTTTGTTGGCCATCTGGATGTCCCATAGAAGGCCACTTCTATAGGCTTGTCTCTGAAAGTGACTTTAAATCCTGCTTCCTCTAGCTTCGTGGCTTGGGAGCTCATGAAGGAAGGAGAGTGATGAGGATTTGGGAGAAAAGGTGAAGATTTTATGAGTTAATTGATTTTATGGCTGGAAAGGATGGAAAAATGTTGTTCCAACCTTTTATAAATGTGCTAACATTTATTGTGAGAACTCTTTTTTTTTTTTTTAAAGAGATTTTGTTTATTTGAGAGAATGAAAGAGAGAGAGCGTGAGAGGGGAGAGGGTCAGAGGGAGAAGCAGAGTCCCCACTGAGCAGGGAGCCTGATATGAGACTCAATCCTGGGACTCCAGGATCATGACCCAAGTTAAAGGCAGTTGCCTAACCAACTGAGCCACCCAGGCACCCTATTAAGACACTGGCTATCTAGTCATACTGAAACCTAAGAAAAATAAAAAAAAAAGTAATTAAAATATAGTTTGATAAAATATTCACTAGGTTGATGTGGTTTATCATTAAGAAATTGACTCTGAAAAACAATCTGAGGGTATTGAAGGGGTGGGGGGTGGGAGGTTGGGGGATCCAGGTGGTGGGTATTGGTGAGGGCACGGATTGCGTGGAACACTGGGTGTGGTGCAAAAATAATGAATACTGTTATGCTGAAAAAATAAAAAATTAAAAAAAAGAAAAAAGACAAATTGACATAGGGGCACCTGGGTGGCTCAGTGGGTTAAAGCCTCTGCCTTCAGCTCGGGTCATGATCCCAGGATCCTGGGATCAAGGCCCACATTGGGCTCTCTGCTCTGCAGGGAGCCTGTTTCCTCTTCTCTCTCTCCCTCTGCCCACTTCTCTGCCTAATTGTAATCTCTGTCTGTCAAATAAATAAATAAAATCTTACATTTAAATACAATGTTTAGATTATTCCTTTTTTTTTTTGACTGAGTACTTTGGAATCATGGGCATAAACTATTAGGAATGTTTAATAGAAATTGCAGACTTTTGGGGCATCTGGGTGCTTTAGTCAATTAAAGCATCTGCCTTCAGCTCAGGTCTCTGGGTCTTAGGATAGAGCTCCACATAGGCTTCCTGCTCAGCAAGGAGTCTGCTTCTCTCTCTTTCCCTCTGCCCCTTCCAACCACTCATTCTCTCTCTTTCTTAAATAAATAAATAAAAGCTCTAAAAAGCAAAGTGCAGACTTTCTGCTAAAAGAAGACAAAGGGTAACAGAGTTGGAAAGGACTTGGCCTCTGGATTTAAACAGAGCTTAAAATCTTGGCTCTGTTAATAGTGATGAATCTGGGTAGGTTATTTAACTTCCCTATGTCTCACTTAGTAGGTGGGGGTAATAATACCTCCCAAAGCTGTTGTTAGGCATACATGGAAAAATACAGAGTACAGGTTCTGGCAAAAGCAGGTACTCATGAATGTACATTAGCCTCCCTTTTGTTACACTTACTGATTTTCATGATTCAACCTGTCTGATTCTGAGGCAACCAAACTGGATGCAGGAGGACAATCTAAAACATTACCTCTTCAAAATCAGATAATTCCTGCCACTGTGAGAACATTGGAAATGTAGTCTATTGTTTCATATGTAAGTTAGATGGTAAGGAATAGTTTCTTTGGCTTTTATTAGTTCTCTGTTTAAGCCTTAGTGCTGCAAGATGCTCTGTCTCCAAAAACTCTTAGGGTGAATGATGTGGGAACATATTCTAGACTATTTCCTTTCTGGGGTATCTCAATTTAACGTTTTACACTAAATGATATATTTCACAATAAGTACTTTTTAAAGAACTCAATCTGTTCCCTTTCTCTGTCTGCTCTACCAGTAGCCTATCTCTTACCATCTCTCACCTGATTGCTGATAGCAGCTCTTTCTTTGTCTTCTGGCCTCCTCTTCTGTCCCACAGAGCAGCTGGGTCATTTTTTTTCAAACGTCAATCTAATCCTACCACTTGCTTGATAAACACCCAGCAAGACTTTCCATCACTCTTAGAGTAAAATCAAAATGCCTTTTTCTGGCTTACATCCTGCAAGATCTTTCTGCAACCACATGCTTATAAGCATCCCATCTTCCTGCTCATCCACTATTATCCGAGGAACACTCCAGTCCCACTGTGCACTTCTTCTTCTTTTTTTTTTTTTAAAGATTTTATTTATTTATTTATTTGACAGAGAGAAATCACAAGTAGATGGAGAGGCAGGCAGAGAGAGACAGAGGGAAGCAGGCTCCCCGCTGAGCAGAGAGCCCGATGCGGGACTCGATCCCAGCACCCTGAGATCATGACCTGAGCGGAAGGCAGCGGCTTAACCCACTGAGCCACCCAGGCGCCCCCCACTGTGCACTTCTCAAAAGTGCTACATTTGCTCCCACCTCAGGGCCTTTGCACTATCTCTTTTCTTTCTATCTGAATTGATTTCTTCCTAATTTTTACATGGCTGGCTCCTTCTTACATGTTAGATTTGTCCCTTCTTCACAGACTTTCCCTACCTGGTTTGAAATAGTCACCGGTTATTTTCTTTGCATAGCATTTACCTCTAAAATCCTTCTCATTTCTATCTACTTACCTACCTACCTTTCCGTCTTTCTTTATTATTTCTCCTACAAAGGTGTGCAGTATATCACAAAGGGGACGTGCCTTTCTTGTTCACTGCTTTCTCTTGCAGCAAGACTAGGGCTTGGCATAATTAACAACTTAATAAATAGAGCTGGGTGAATCAAATGGCATGACTCCACATCCCCCTCCTTCTGTCTTTTTTCTTGGATATGAGGGAAATAGTCTGATATGGAGAGGCTAAGAAAAGTGGAACGAGGAAGAAAGACAAAGATACCATGACTATGCTTTACCTAAGAAAGTTTCTATTGATTAGACTTTAACTTAAAAGATGATTTTACACTACCAAAAAAAAAAAATCTTGAAAGAAATGTTTATTTTATAAGGTTTTATTTATTTATTTGGCAGATAGATAGATAGATAGAGATCACAAGTAGGCAGAGAGGCAGGCACAGAGAGAGGGGGAAGCAGGTTCCCCACAGGGCAGGGAGCCCGATGCGGGGCTCAATCCCAGGACCCCAAGATAATGACCTGAACCGAAGGCAGATGCTCAACCCACTGAGCCATCCAGGTGCCCCGAAAGAAAGGCTTATTTTAATAAACAAGTAAGTGTCTTACCAGAAGCAGCAGTATCTTATAGTTATCAATCTGATGAAGCTTGGTTTTCTGAGTGATTGCAGATGTGCTGTGTTGTTTGACTGTAATTTGATAATTGGTCATTGCGCTGAGGTTTACAAGCTACAGTCTTTTTTTCTTTTCTTCTTTTTCATTTCTATCCACCATCCACTGTCACACAGCACATGATAAGTTTTTACTTATAGATTATAAATACCTAAGATTCAAACAGCCTGTGTTCTAATGACAATGTTCTACATCTGTGTTGTACTTAATACATTGCCAAATGTTTTCACATTTATTACTCAATTTATCTTCTAAAATATTTTATTTATAAAATGTGGTTTTTTCACATATTGCCTATGTTCATTTATTGACAATTCCTCTCTTACCATCAAAGAAGTGAAAAGATTTCCAGAAATACTGCATATGCATTTCTTCTAAACTCAGTATTAATTTTTCCGCCATGCATTGAATTAACTCTTGAGTTTTCTAGTATGTTTTACTTTACCTTTGATCTTTTTATTTTTTGTCTAGTATGTTTTTTGTCTAGTATGTTTTACTTTACCTTTGATCTTTTTTTTGTCAATGTTTTTTGATAGGTCTATGGGAATTCTCCATGGCTGTTAAAGATCTCTTTAAGCCCTAGCCAGTGTTTCTTGTTTCATCTATTTCTCTCTTCTGTTTAATAAACCCCTGTGCAGACCTGTTTGCAGCTTTTGTGCTTTTTTTGACAGATGTTCTTCTACCTTTAAAGCCTCTTGCTGTGGCAAAGGACAGGTATGGTCTCTGACCTCTTTGAAAAGATTTTATTTATTTATTTGTTTGACAGAGACAGAGAGCACAAGTAGGCAGAGCAGACGGCACAGAGAGAGGGGGAAGCAGGCTCCCCACCAAAAAGACAGCCCTATGCGGGGTTTGATCCCAGGACCCTGAGATCATGACCTGAGGTGAAGGCAGAGGCTTAACCCACTGAGCCACTCAGGTGCCCCCTGAAAAGGTTTTTTTGCAAGACTTACACGTTTTTATGTTGGTCTTCCTTTATTTCCACCAATTTTTGCTTTATAAATGTCAGGGTTTATTTGTATATATCTTGACATAATATAGTCCCTGGCTTTCAGATTTGGGCCTTTTTAAATTTAGTTTGTCTTTTCTTCAAAGCTCTTTTTAGCTATTGCTATTTCTTATAATGAAATGTTTTGTCTTATCGAAAAACTCTTTTATCTCATTTTTAACAGAGCAAGAAGAATTTGATTTCTGACATTTTTCTCTCTGCCTCTTCACCTCTCCACCCTATAGTTATCTTCCTCCCTTGAAAAATTTACTCTCCAGAATATTGCAATGTGCCTTAGGCAGTGTAAGCTGCTATAACAAAGCACTATAGACTGAGTGGCTTATAAGAAATAGTAATTTATTTCTTATAGTTCTAAAGGCTGGGAAGATCAAGGCTAGCAGATCCCATGTCTGGTGAAACCTCACCTCCTAGTTCATAGATGGCCCTCTTCTCACTGTGTCCTCATGTGGTGGAAGGGGAAAAGGGCTCTCTGGAGTCTCTCCTTTTTTTTTTTTTTTTTAAGATCATTTATTTATTTACTTATTTGAAAGAGAGAGAGACAGAAAGCAAAGCATGCAAGAGAGATAACATGAGTGGTGGAGGGAGAGGTGGAGGGAATAGAGACTCCCCGCTGGGATCCTGGGTGGGGGGGGGGGGTCTTCATCCCAGGACCCTGGGATCAAGATCTGAGCCAAAGGCAGATGCTTAACCAACTGAGCCCCTCTGGGGTCTCTTTTATAAATGCATTGATCCCATTCATGAGGTCTTCAACCTCATGACCTAATAGCTCCCAAAGACTCCTCTCCAAATAAGTTCACATTGTGGAATAAGTTTCAACACATGAATTTTATGGGGAAACAAACTTTGTCTATATCACACAGTAGGAAATTTTGAATTGCTGTAAGATAACACTTCTTTGTAGTAAATGTGAAGTAAAGGTTTTGGTAAGTTTTTCTTAACTTAAATTCATGGAATTGGCCATTAAAATGTTTAACTATTCATTTGATGGCTGTCATACAAAGATAACATGCAAGAAATTGCTTAATCCATTTTAACTTTTTTTCTGATAGTGTTTTCTACTATTTGATGAAGTAACTCTTACTGGCTCACTTTCTACAAAATTTTCTCTGGAAGAACTCTCCTGACACTTTACGCCTGGATTAGATACCCTTCCTATATGCTTCCATAGCATCCCACACTAACCTATCACAGCCCTGATCACAGATCATTTGTATCTTTTCTTTTTATTTTCCTCTCCTCCTCCTCCTCCTCCTCCTCCTCCTCCTCCTCCTCATCCTCCTCCTCCTCCTCTTCCTCCTCGTCCTCGTCCTCCTCCTCCTCTTCCTTCCTTTTACATTTATTCGTATGCACCAGGAATGTAGGGAATATACCTTGTTTTTGCTATATTACCACCCTTAACAAAATACATGCCCATGCTGGGAACTTAATAAATATTTAAGTTCTTTGGTTATTGGGGTGCCTGGGTGGCTCAGTTGGCTAAGCATCTGCCTTAAGCTCAGGTCATGATCTCAGGGTCCTGGGATCAAGTCCCACATCTTGCTCTCTGCTCAGCAGGGAGTCTCTTTCTCCCTCTCCCTGTCTCTCTCAAATAAATAAATAAAAATAAAAATAAAAGTTCTTTGGTTATTTATGCTTCTGTGGAATTTTTTCCCCCTCTAAGCCCTCTTTAAGATTTCTGAATGAGTCTTACAGTAGTCATGCTCAGTAACCTTTAATAGCTCAATAGCCATAAGTTTCTAATAATTTTTTTCTCTTTATTTTAAAAACATGTTAGTTTTTCATCATTCTCAGGACAATTGATTGTTAAAGCATAAAATGCTTAGAGACATAATTCACTTACCAATCCCCCCTTCCCCATTTTAAAGATGAGGACACTCAGGCCCAAAGATGTCTGGATGAGTCTAATTCGCTGATTGACTACTTCAGCACAAGAACCTATCTCGTGTGTCTCTCACCATGTTACACCGCTCTAGGTCATTCAAAACAAGACCCAGTAGGTTTCTCAGCCAACTCTTATGAGTTACAAAAAATGTTAGAGTGACGTTACTAGAAGCAGGACTATTTCTTTTCTTTAGAAAAGAAATCATCTGATAATGCTACTCAACTGTTGAGCTATGAAATGTTCCTCTAGATGATTTACTTTCTGTAATTCCTGCCTTGATTTGGGTCTACTGCATTTCTTTTTCTTCCTCCTATGCTAGGGACAGAGATTTTCCTCAGAGGTGGAGAATCATACCTAGATACCTAGATGTTGAATAAGGCGTTCTAGTTGGAGAAACGACACCCACAGGAAAGATCCAGGATGTGGTATGCATTGAAAGGAAATGATGTCATTGATAATGTAATCGATGATTGCTACAGATCACAACACTCACAGGGCCCCTATTTTTGGCCTTCCTCCTCACTCTTACCACTGGATGAACTGATCCTACACCTCTAACCATTTTGTATTTGGGTGGAAGGTCAGCTTTCTTCCTCCTGTAATTCCCTCTTGTACATTCTGGACTGCCCTTTCTTGCTCATCTTTAACCATAGCAACACCCTTCCATCTTATCTCTGATTTGTATAGATTTCTTACAGTCTCCTACCTGCTCTTATCCCTTTCCTTTGGTCTTCACTGTCAAAAGTTTATTTCTTTACTATCATTTTATTGGGATCTCCAGTAGGAGGGGAGAGTTGTGTTCAGCAAAGTAGCTATTTTGAGCCATTATCCCTGTTTTTCTTTCTTTTAAATAAAAATGAATTTGCTGCACTTGGTTTTCTGTCTAGATTCTGAAATATTTACCTATTATTTATGCTGGTTATGTTGGGGGAAAAATAGTGAATCCTAGTTGTGTACCATATGGCCTATCTGCCATAGAATTAGGTGATCCCCATTTCTAAGCCTAAAACTTGTACATCTTTAAGTATAAAATAATATTTGTAATTGGCAAAAATATAAATGGCTCAGCGAATACTTCTTTATTTCCTCTGCTGACTGTAATTTACTAAAATATTACAAAATAAAAATCTCCACAAAAACATGCAAACTGTGACATCTTAACGTTGTGTGAGAGCCAATATATCTAAGATATGGAGAGCTTATTAGAGGTAATATTTATCTCCAATTATAGGAGCTAATATCTGGCAAAACTTAGAAGGTTCAGTTTAGGTAAGTATCCAAATGCTTGGCTACTGATCCCAAACCTTATCTGAACTATCCGAACTTCTTAAGTCTTGAAAACTGGCCTGGACATCTTATAAGAACAGCTTCATCTGGGATGTTTGGGTATGTTAGATTCCAGCTGGAACACAAAACTGCAGAGAGAGGCGAAAATGAAGAATAATTGGGGGGAAATGCTGAACTTCCTCAAACCTCAGAAAGAGGCTTTGGTAAAATTTGGAGCAAAGGTCAGGGATTATGAACAGTTTCTATTTTAACTGGCTGCATTTAGCCATCCTTAAAAAATTCTATTTTAATCTTCCCAATGAAAGGTCGTTAATATTTCTTTGCTTTTGGCTGGGCAATATACTGAAACATATTTTTTTTTTAAATAGTGAAACTCTGCTGGTTTACATGTCACAAGAATTTGACAGCAGATGATTGCTTCAGAATGGCAAAGGGCATATCAGTGATCATTAACACATACCTACCTGTGGTTTGGGGCATCTCACCAATGGAGCCTTAAATCAAGTTGTAGGAACACCTTAAATCAAGTTGTAGGAACACCATAAAACCCCTGTAAGCATAAAGAGTAAACAGGAATAAAATATTCTCTATTGTGTTTTGCTTCATCAGCTTTGTGAGTTTACATATTCAAAACATTATTTTTTGGTTTCCATTTTTAGTTTTATTCATTTATTTCATTACAATTGAGGGGTGTTGAATATATATAACATGTAGATGAACACTAATTATTGTTAATTGTCTACTATATGCTAAGTATATGTACATAATCTTTTTTTTTTTTTTTTTTTTTTACGTAGAAAAGCAATTTATTCCATTATAAGCACTTACACAGTTAGTCATGGAGAGTAACAGGCCTGCTGGTGAAACAGGTCACCCAAAATAGAGATGGTACCAAACTAGTGGTCAAGGACTAACTCCTAAAAAAAAAAAAAAAAAAAGCAACACTTATCCAGGATTAATTTAATTTTAAAAACAAATAAAAGCTATCAATTCACTCTTCTCAACTCAACTGGACAGTCTACCTGTGGTATGACTGTCAGGTAAAAACATACATCTTTACAACTTGGTGGTCCCAAGTTTTTTAAAAAAACCATTTCACAGAAAGGAAAGAAATATGAAAACAGCTCAAGAAATACACTAACAAGCAAAAATATATGGGGAAAGAGGAACACATAGTTTTGACTTAACTGAAGAAACTGAGAGGAGATTGGTCTACATAGGGAAATGTGCATCCTGGAAAGTCAGGTGTGAAAACTTTAGAATAGGAATTTATATGACTTGAATCTCCCCCATTTCCTGAATAAAAACAACATCTTGTGGTATTTATACTTCATGGCTCAGACACCTACCTCACTTGGCTCTATCCTTCCTCACTTTAGCCTTTGCTTAAAAGGAGTCTGTAAAACTTGGGGATATAGCCTAAGAAGAAAAATAACCACACCCAATATTCCCCTTTCCGTGGCTACGTTAGACCTTTTGTTACTAGAAAATTCCTGAAGAAAATTTAAATATAAATCTGTGGCTTTACTGAATCAAGTCCCCCAGTTAATATTTAGAAAACACCCTCTGTTTGGGCTAGTAACATCGTTGATGGTACCTATCATAGAGGGATAGCCAAACAAAGTCTGTGTCTCAAAACCAGTGTTAAATCAATCTCAGGGTTGAGAGGGGGGAAAAAAGGGGAGTCTAAAATCACAAGAAGTGCAGACATATCTAGGACCCTTGTCCTTCTGGATCCACGCTTCCTTCAGGATCTTCATCATTGTAAATGTTCTCTGCCATTTGCCAAACTTGCATGATATTGTCTTCTGATACAGAACAAATCACCCAAGGTTCATTGGGATTCCAGGAGAAATCAGATATCTTGGCAGTGTGACCACCATGAATAAACAACAATTCTGGTGGTCCATCTTCTGCATCTTCCGGGGATTGTTCCTCTCCAATTTTACTTAAATCCCAAACATTTAGTCTGTGATCAGTACCACTGGAAGCCAAAATGGTCTCATTGTGAGGCGACCACTGAACCTGGAATATTTCATCCTTATGTGATTCAAAGGAATGCAACTTAAGTTTCAGATTTCTCAGATCCCACAAGGCAACAGTCTTGTCGGCTGATCCTGTGGCCAGAATGAACTCACTGTAAGGATTGAAAGATAGGCAGTTCACTTCAGCAGTGTGAGCATCAACTGAGTGGCTTGGTTTGGAAGTATTGTTTGAACGAGCATCCCAGATCATAAGTTTCTGATCATCAGCAACTGACCCAAACAGAGACTCATGGAGCAGATGCCAGGAAATGTCTTCTACTACTGCTGTATGCCCTGTAAAGATGGTCTTCGCATCCACAACTTTTCCTTCCTTTGGAACAGCACTGATGTCCCAGAGGCAGATGGTGTGGTCGTCTGAAGCACTAAGTAAGTGCAAACTGAGATTTGGGTTCCAAGAAAGTCCATAGCCCTCTTTCTGATGTCCACAGAGACGCAAGTCTGGGTTGCACTCTCCAGAAGGGTCTGGTTTGGAAGGATGTTTTGTATAGTCAAAAACAAGAACATCACTGGATGGAGTCTTTGTCGCAATGATGCAAGGGTTCTGGGGCATATAACGTGCCCAGTTTACTTCTCCTTCATGGTTGATCTTGATTTCTATTTCAATTTTTCCACTAACTGAGCCAAAACCTCCAAATTCTCCTTTCTCACTGTCGTAGTGTGAAGCATCAAACTGAACATCATCGTTAGGGAGCTGCACACTGGCTATCACAAGATGGTTTTGTTCATCGGACATGTGTGTTCCCAGGACAAGTCGATGAATGCTGAAGTCTTTCCCTTCTGGTCTGGTTACATCTGGAAGCCACTGCGCAGTTAGGCTAGGCCACTCCAGGGCATGGGTCATCACCAAATCGTAAAGAAAAGGGGTGTTCTTTTTCCATATTTTGTACTCTTCGTTGATCACACGTTCTTCCACTGCGTCATCAAAGGCTGCTTCCTTGTCGGCCATGGTGGGCAGGCAAGCCGGGGGGATCCCGGGGTTGAGCGTTGCGGGAGGGGGTATATATGTACATAATCTTATAACTCAAGGAGGTAAATATCATTAACCTAATTTTACCCAGACAGTAGTTCAGAGAGGTCTATTTATTTGCTTAAGCTTCTACAGCTAATATGATGGTTAATTTAATACATCAACTTGGCTGAGCCAAGGTGTCCAGATATTTGCTCAAACATTATTCTAGATGTTTCTATGAAGTTGTTTCTGGATGGGATTACCATTTAAATTGGGGAATTCTGAGTAAAGCAGATTGTCCTCTGTAATACGGGTGCCTCATCCAATCAGCTGAAGAACTGAATAGAATAAAATACTGACCAAAAAAAATCCCTCCAAGCAAGAGGGATTTTTGCTGGTAAGTCTGCCTTTGGACTCCATATGCAACACTGGCTCTTCATGGTTCAAGAACAGATTGCCTTTGTACTCTAAGTGCAACTCTTTAGTGAATCTCTGGCCTGTAGATTCAGATTTTGGACTCACCAAGCCTCCACAATCACATGAGCCAACTCCTTAAGTCTCTTTCTATGTATATACACACATCCTATTGGTTCTGTTTATTATTTATTAATAAATAATAAATAATACAGTTAGTAAGTGTGGAAACCAAGGTTCAGACCTACATCTGTTGACTTTTTGAGTATTATATTGAATCTCATTTCATATAAACACTTCTTTTTATGCTTACTGAATTTGTAATTAAATTTTTTTACTATTTGTTCACATTTACCTCTTATACACACATGTATACCTGTATATGTGTCAGTATACAGTTATTGAATATCTGTTATATGGCCTTGTTTATATGAATTACAAAGTTTTGGCTTCTGCTATGGAAATACTTAAAGAGAATGATGAAAAAAATCAAAACAAAAAATGAAAGAAGGTGATAAATTTTATCCTCAACATGTAATTAATCTTATGAAGATAGACTCACTTCACCATACTTATCATTGCATAATGGTAGTATTTCCCACTTTGATATTATTATTGGCCAATTTATCATTAAAATCTAATGTTATGCATAAATCCTTATAGTTGAAAACATTTTCCATAATTTCTCCCTTATTTTGGCTTCCTGGAAGATATTTTTATAATTTTCATTGTTAAATAATCTTAATTCTATCTGATTACTCAGTCCTCATTTGCTTGTATGTCTATGAAACCAAAACATGTTAAAAAACTTATAGAAACTTAAGACATGAAACAATGACAAAGTATTATAGAAAACTCTGAAATACTATTTTTGAAGACCTTCTAAAAATATTGCCTAGATAAGGAGAATTTGTAGTAATATTACCTGTAGCTACTAATCTATCTATCTTCCTAGCTAGGTATGTAGCTTTTTATTTGCCAATCTCTGTCTCTTCAGTATATATGTATGTCATGGCTCTCATTGTTATATCAGTTCCATGTTAGATTTATACCTAGAAATACAATTTGGCTGAATCATAGTTATCAAAACTAGTGTGTATGAACATAGCTAATGAGTTTATGTGTATGCACAGTTGGGGGGATTGGTGGTTTCTATTTAATATTTTTTCCACATCTTTAATATGTCAGCCACTGTCTTATATAACTTATGTTCATCACCTTAACTATCTGACAATACTGCGAGATAGAAATTACCATCCACATTTTATTTTTACTTATTTATTTTTGAAGACTTTATGTTTAAGTAATCTCTACACCCAGTGTGAAGCTCAAACTTACAACCTTGAGATAAAGAATCATAAGCTCTATCAACTGAGCCAGCCAGGTGCCCCTACCATCCACATTATAAAAACGAGAAACTTGAGGTTCAGAAAGGTTTGTCCGACATCAAATATCTAGCACAAGGTGTAGGAGAATAAAAACATGTGTCTGTCTAATTCTAAAATTCAGTTTTCTAATTATGCCATGGTTAAGATAGGGATACCACTAAAGAATATGCCACAAAAAAACTCTCCTGCTCATATGTTCCAGAATGACCTTTAGAAGAAACTGAATCTACCACTTTCAAAGATTTTTAAAAAATTTTTGGCCATAAGTACTAGTTACAATCTTTAGCCTTGTTGATTTCTTTCACATCTAGACTCTGAGGGACCTTTGAGTGAAGATGGTGTTCCAACACAAAAAACACTTCATTTACCCATTCCCTCTCATGAATCTCCCCCACCCTCTCCGTGTCTCTTTTCCTCTCTGTGGTTGCCAGATCCTTCTCATGAAGAATTGAATATTCTTATATCTTCTCCATCTATTTAAAAATAACTCTTCAATACCACTTTCCCCTCCTGCTACTTTTAATTCTTTATTATCGAATTTATGGGAAAAAATTGCTTTATCCATTTCCTCACATTCTCAATTGAAATGTCCCCTGCTAAGATCATTAGTGATGTTGTCAACACATCCAATAGAACTTGTTCTATTCTTTATGCTTTTTGAACTTTCAGCAGCACTTGGTAGTGTCCATATGATCTTCTTCGTGAAAACCTTCCTATGTGTAAAAAGTTTAGATTCTAATTTTCCTTCTACCTCTCTGGAAAGTCCTTCTCAATCACTCATTTCTTCCTCTGTTCAAATCCTGAGACTCCTCATGGGCCTCTCTAGATTCTTTTCTCATTTTCTATTCTCTGTAGATTATCTCCACTGTTGACTTTAATTAACATTTGTGCACTTACAATGGGTATAATATTCTTGAACTCTGATAGAAAATTGGTCATGTATTATTCAACCTCAGATAAAATTTTCTGGTAACAAATCATTAAAACTAGAAGTTAAAATGAAGCCACCTTCACTATCACTAAAAAGCAAATTGTATTGACTTTTTTGGAGAAGTCGAGTTTAAATATTTCTTAAAAAAATTTTTTTTTGTTTTGTTTTTGATTTGAGAGAGAAAGAGCATGGTCACAAGAGAGAGTATGAGTGGGAAGGTCAGAGAGAAAGGGAGAGAGAATCGCAAGCAGACTCTGTGCTGAGTGCAGAGCCTGAGTCTGGGCTCGAGCTCATGACTCTGAGATCACAATCTGATCCAAAACCAAGAGTCAGATGTTTAACTGATTGAACCACCCAGGAGTCCCAAATTCACTTGATCTTAGCCAAAAGGCCGAGAAGCGATTCAGGAGTCCCAAATTCAAATTAAAACTATTCCACTAATTATGTTATCAGGTTTCCTATTATCTTTACTTAATTTTTGCTCACTTTATCCAATATGGATTGAAATAAGTGAAATAAAGTTTACTTCTGCTAATATGTTTGTAAATATTTATCCTTTTATTTACTATAGTTTTCTCACTGTGAGTGTTGAGCCAGGTTATTTTGTGGTTATTTGTTCATACTTGCTTTATATATTCATTGTGAATTGCATCATTTCTCTAATAAGCTGCCTTTTTTGTCTTGTTTAATATCTTACGGCTTCAATTCAATCTTAAATAGATCTTTTTTAAAAATATTTTATTTAATTATTTGACAGAGAGAGAGAGTGAGAGAGTGAGCACACAAGCAGGGGGAGAGGCAGAGGGAGAGGGAGAAACAGGCTCCCTACCAAGCAGGGAGCCTGATATGGGGCAGGACCCTGGGATCATGACCTGATCTGAAGGCAGATGCTTAACTGACTGAATCACCCAGGTACTCATCAATCTCAAATAGATCTTAAAATACCTTTCTCTATGTATATGTTTTCAGTTGCTGCATAATGATTAACATGAGCTCTGTGGCTTAAAACACCACCCATTTATTAACTCATCATTCTGTATGTCAGTAATATGAACACTATTGCTGGCTTCTCAAGGATGAAATCAAGATACAAGACTTAGTTCTTGTCTGGAGGCTCTGGAGAAGAAGCTGCTTCCAAGTGTATTCTTGTTGGCATGATTCTTTTCTTTATGTTCCTAAGATGGAGGTCCTTTTCTCCTTTTGAGGTGTCAGCTGGGAACTGCTCACAGATCCTAGAGGCAGCCAAATGGCCGCCTTCATTTTCAAGCCAGAAACGCTAGATTAAATCTTTTCAGTGCTTCAGATCTCTGACTTTCTCTTCTCCTACCTGTTGGAAAAAAACTGCTTTGAAAGGGCTCATGTGATTCTTTTAGGCCCACCTAGATAACTTCTCTCCTTAGGACTGATTGTGTCATATAACATAATCATGAGAGTAAAATTGATCATATTTCCCATCCAAGGGCATGCACATCAGGGGGAAAGAAATCTTGGGAGATATATTGGTATTCTGGTTACCATACCATTCCATTTTTGTGCATTTGTTACGTTGTATATATGACTATTTTTATTAACCTTTCTGAATCAACTTTTAAAATATGTATTTATTGTAAATAATTCTTAGTAGGGATTTACTGTGTGGTCCAAAATGAGAGGTTTCCTCTAAAATATGAATTTAGTCCCTACTGACTTATTGATTTATTGATTCATAGACATCTGGTCTTAATTCTTCCAAGATAATTTAGTTTCTAGTTTCTATCTTTATTGTTTCCACAAAAAGATCTTCACTATTTTATCTGTAGGCATACTTTCTCATATTGATTGGTGTGCCTTTTTTCTAAAAATGTATAAGCTTTATATTTAAATTACTCATGTAATCTTAATTACCATATCACTTTACAGTTCTATAATTTATAGCTTACAACTTTTATGTGTAGCTTTACCTAATGCATTTAATCTTTTATTTCTTTTTAACAGCAGCTACTTACTCATTTGGACAAACATTTACCAGGTTTCCAATGGTTAATTAATACAAATGGAATGATTCTTGCTGAGAGCCAGGAAACTTGATCTTAGCATCAATAATTCACCTTTGTATGTTAGTTGTGAAAAAAAATATATGTTCTAGAAACGTTATATATCATTCTTTTTAAAGTCATATCAGTAGGGCATAACTTAGTAAATATTAAAGTCAAAGGAATGTATGTCTATAATTTGTTGGAGTTGTCTCTGAATGTGATTTTCCATCCATGTTCTCATAAACCCTTATACTGATTTCCTTTCAGGGAGAAGAGTTTAAGGAACTCGGGACTATAAGCCACCCATTCAAACAAAAAATTCTTTATTGCCAAAATATAGCTAAAAATCAGAATTTTACACTTGAAAATGATCTTGAATCTAGTTTTATTTAATAATATAATAATCTAATATAAATAATAATCTAGTTAGTATTTCTTTATATTTTATAGATGAGGAAACTGTGGCCCAGGTAGGTTACCTAAGTAGGTGACTCAATTGGATTAAGACACAGTTTGCTTGACTTCTCAGTGTGTATTATTTCTTCAAGAAAGTATGTTGCCTTTCATATGAAAAGACCAAAAAGAAATTCCAAAATCAGAAATACTACTTGGACCACTAAGAATGTGAAAGATAAACTGTTGATCTATGACCTGTATCTTACCACATTCCCAATCAGTGTCAGAGCTTCCTAACATCTGTGCCTGGTTGTGCTCACTGTAAGCCTCTTTTGTGTTTAACAGCTAATAGCTAATTTAACAGCTAATAGTTACTTTTCTTGTCATGTTAAGCATTTTAAGATCTTATGAATTTGTATTCTCTATTTTTATGCTAGATGCAAAAGCCCTATATTCATTTCTTTTTATTTTAGGTATCAATCCTTTATTGTGTGTGGTTTGCTATAAAAAGCAAACAGATGGATTTTACAAATCTATCTTTCCCTTTTTATCTTCTAGGTGGTAATAAAAACAAGGTGCAACCTGGTGATTCACAGACCTGTACCCCTGGGGATAAAAATATATTATATGTTTATAAAATAAATAAATAAAAGAAAAAAAAAACAAGATGCAGGGTTTCTACCTCTCGTGTTCCAGAATTGTTCTAAACTGCATGTTAATATCACCTCAAATAGGATCAAATTTTATTTTCATTGCAATAGAAATTTCTAGAAATGTCTAGAAATTTCAACAATTTTTCTTGGCTTCATCCTATTTCTAGAAGGTAACTGTTCTTCTTCCTTTCATGTCTGATGAAAATTATAATTATAATTATAATTAGAAATAATAATAATAATATTTATATTAATAATATAATAACATTATATTATTAATATAATAATAATAATAATATAAACTATGTCTAGAAATTTCAACAATTTTTCTTGGCTTCATCCTATGAAGGTAACTGTTCTTCTTCCTTTCATGTCTGATGAAAATTATAATTATAATTAGAAATAATAATTATAATAATAATATTACTACTAATAATATTTATATTAATAAATATAACAATATATTAATAATATAATAATATTTATAATAATTATTATTATAAAAGAAATTATAATTTCTTTATAGTTGGAGATAGATTCATGATAGCATAGGATGACTATTCAAGATTATAGATTTTCTTCTTTTCACTCTCTCTCCTTTACATATAGAGATAAAACAGTATTATGAGTGTGTTGGTGAATATGTACTGTAAATAAGAGTGACATGGGGATAGTCACTATTATTAATTTTTGGTATGGGAAATGGTTATTGCGTTATTTTGTTGTATCATGTTTTAGGCCCTGTTTCCACATGGACCTGCCCATTGCTAGTTTGGAGCTCTAGAATGAACATGGACTTCAGAAATGAGTTCTGACTTTGCCATATGCCAGCTGCGTGAGGTTGGGCAAGTCTCTTAATCAATGAATGTTGCAATTTATTTATAAAAACATTAATAATAAGCTTTTGTTTCACAGTTTGTTATATTAAATTATTTAATGTGTATATTATATAATTATTATAACGAAAGGATTTAGAAGAAAGCTTGGCACATAGCAGGGCTCAACAACTATTAATTTCATTATCTTTTAAATCTCTACTACTGCCTTTCATTTCAGGATTTATGACTGCTGGTCTTAGTATAGCCCACCCACCTGAAGGCTGTCTAGTCAATCTCTTGTAGTCTTTTTGCAGGTGGAAGATATTACATCCATTACATACATTATATGCTTGAAAAGGAATAAGTGTGCATATCTTGTCCGCAGTTAATTTCTCCTTCCATTAAATTGTGATTGTGTTTAGGGTTTATTTAGTCATTGTGCTAAATCTAGCACGGTGACAGTGTTCAGTGATAGATATAATAGGGAAGGCTCTGGAGGTTAGAAGACTGTTAGGCAGTTTTGTTTGTTTAAGGAAAAAGAGCAGGAAAATTTTGCATAATGCCTTTTGGAGCAGTTTTGTTCTTCATAATTGCCTGAGATATTTCAAGGTGCTTTGCTATAAATCTGAAGACTTAAAAACATTGTTTTACAGTCTGGCCCACTAAGAATAATGACCTCTCCCGTTCCTTGTTTTTCTGGGTGATTAAGGGTTTCCTGACTGGCCCCAGGCCATCTGCCCTGACTTTTTTTTTTCCCTCCCAAGGATTTAGAACCATATTGTCAAAAATAATCTCTTACTCTAAGAGATTTTTTTCTAGCCCCAGAAGATAGAAAGCGTTGCAGCATGTGCTCAAAACTTGCATGAAAAATCTTGCAAGTGATGCTTCTTATTGATGGTAGAAAGCAGGCCCATCATTTATGCTACTTTTACTAAATTAGGTGTAAATTATTTCAAGGAGGCCAGAGTTCTTCTCTGAGTCCCTATGAGGATAATTTTACAAATACACAGCAGGTCCTTCCAACCACAGATTTCGGGGCAGAGAGAAGAAAATAAGAAGAAGCGAGCTATGGCCTGGGGCCAGTACACACCTCTCCACAGGGGGGTTCCAACATGTGGGTGATTTTTAACCGAGCTGATATAAATCAGACTGTGCGGAGCAACGACATTTGGATCACCGTGCTGGGAGATGCCTGGATAGTGTTACGCTTCCCTCATTAGGGGGGACTGGAGCTGAGCTGGGGAGTTGAACTTTTAGCTGTATCAAAATAACAGTGTGGGAGCAAAGAAGAGGCTGGGATAAGGAGGTGTAGCCATCATAACCCTACCTATACAAACAGGTTATGTGAAGTGTCCCGAACCCTTATCCTTCGAGATCATTTATTTGCAAACTGAGCTCAATAGAATCAAGAAGAATTTGGTCTATGTGTGTCATGGTTTAAATCTTCTGGGCAAGACTTGACCCTCATTCTTTCTCAGCTGAGATATTCTGCCACAGTGGTGTACAGTCTAAAGTCCTGTTAAAACTAAGTTTGTAACGTATAAAAGTATTTGTTAGTGTTTAGAAACATTTTTACTTAAATCAAATTATTTATTATTTATAGCCATTAACTTTTGATGAAAATTGGGTGTTTAAATCCAAAATTTGGTATAGGACAACGATAAATCTTCCTAAACTAAACATAAATTTTAAAACTAGCAGAGATTCATACCACAATGAGAAAGTAAAATGGCAAGTACACCATAGTAAACCAAGTAATTACAGCATCACATAATAGAGTTGGTACAAAACACATTCATCATTGTGAGCTGTAAATGGGTCTAAATCATCTATTAAAAGAAAAAGATTTTTGAATTGGTTGATAAAGCAAAATGCAAGTCTATACATTTATAGGAGACATGCCCAATACACAAGATTCAAAGAGGCTATATGTAAACATATGGGAAGAGATATAGCAGTCACATAAAAACAACTTAAGAAATCAGAAGGTTAGATCTTGATGTCAGATAAAGTGGACTTGATCAAAACTATACATGCTCTAATCTTTGGCCCAGAAATTCTGCTCCTAGGAATTTACTCTAAAGGTACACTTCCAACTGTACACAAGTACATATGTACATCGTTATTCTTATTGCATTACTTCTCATTGCAAATTATTATAAATGCTTATATACTGGAGATTTGTTGAAAAAATTTCATGCACACAGTGGAATACTACCCAGCTATTAAAAAAAAAAAAAAGAAGAGGAAGAGCTCTACGAACTGATAAGAAGTGATTTCTAGGATACATTATTAAGTGAAAAAAGCAAAATAAGAAAAAATCTATACGTTAACTATTATATCATATTATAACTATTATATCATATTATAACTATTATAATATAACTATTATAATATATATATTATATATTAAGTTAACTGTTATATAAGAAACACGGGGTATAAGGAAACAAACACATATCCACTTACCTTTTTAAAAAGAAACATAAAAGGATAAATCAGGAAACACTGAAAGTGGTTACCTGTAAGGAAGGAATGGGATGAAAGAGATGGAGGCGGGGAGACAGGTGTCTGGGTGTACTTTTATGTACAGTGTCGGCATTTGAAAGCATATTAATATCCTACATATTTAAAAATGAAATTAAATCAACAAAGTTAGAGAATAACAATCCCACCAAACTGATTACAAACAATATTTCCAGTACAGTTGCCTCTTCACAGCGTGGGTGTGAACTGCAGTGGTCCACTTATATGTGGACTTTTTTGGATAAATACAGCACAGTACTGTGGAATGTATTTTTTCTATGATTTTCTTGATAACATTTTCTCCAGCTTACTTCATTGTAAGATTACAGTATATCATACATATCACATACGAAATATGTGTTAATAGACTATGTTATCATAAAGCTTCTGGTCAATAGTAAGAAATTAGTAGCTAAGCTTTGGGGGACTTAAAAACTACATGCAGGTTTTTGACTGCATCGTGGAACCCCTGTGTTGTTCACGAGTCAACTGCAGTTGTATTTCAAATCAATGACATGATCACGTTGAAGGAATAAACAGAACGAATCCAAATCATTTGAATATGGTACTTTGACTCTATATCGTAAACTCTTTTAGCTTTCTTTTTTCTTGTTGTATGAATGTAGAATTTGAAAGCTGTTGTTCTTATAGGATCAGTCAAATGAGTAAGTGTGTTTATGGTGGGAGACACAGTTTTCACTGTGGAAAAAGGGAGACACAAAAATAGAACAGGGATGTCAAGGAAGATGCTTGTGAGGCTGCTGCATTTGGAGACATCAGAATGATACCACCATTGTGGTTTCTAATATATATCTTTTCCAAAAATGTCAGTGTCGTGAACGACAAAGAAAGACAGAGCTACTTTTACAGATTAAAAAAGACTAAGGGAATATGACTTCTAAGTGCAATACTTGATCCTAGACTGGATAATGGACTGAAGGGAAAAAAATATTACAAGTTTGTTGGAAAAATGGGCATATGGGCTATAGCTTAAATCGAATTAGTTAAAAATATTTTTATCAAGGTCAAACTTACTGAATTTGATTACTGTACTGTGGTTATATAAGCCAATATTCTTGTTATTAGGAAATTCATTCTCAGAGAGAAAATGATGAAACAAATTTTGTAAAACACTAAAATATTGGTAAAGGATGTGTTCTTTAATTAACTTTAAACATTTTTGTAGGTTTGAAATTATTTCAAAATAATAAGCCAAAGGAAAAGTCACATATAACATTCTAATTATTCCTTTATATCATATTTTCTAATGAAAATAAAATATATTCATGTATAATTATGTCACCATGTTATTCTCTCATGTTTCTTAACCTTTAACTCCTCTATGATTTTGTGAATACTTGAAAAGCATTCATGTATTCTTACTTTTCAGTGCTTGTCATCTTTTAATTCTTATGGTTGCATTTTTCAAATATTTGTTGATTTAATTTTGTATACACATAGAACAAATGTTTCTAAAGGAGTCTCTTAATTGGCTCTAAACATGCTTTCATCAGTCAGATCTTTCAAGAGATAGAGTAAGTTGTTGTTGATAGAAAGTAAATCACATGGATTTGGTCTGAGATGTGATTTCAGCCATGTTAGTGAAATTTGAGGGCAAAGCTGACCTACATGTTATTTTAATAATTTTCACTTCCCATAATTTTTTTCTTATTTCTCAAATGGCTTATGTATAAATAGCCCATGTTTAAAGCTTCTTATAGAATGTTAATAGCCATTAAAAATATATATCAAAAGAAGTCACAAGTAAAATATATTTTTGATAAATATGGTAAAAATGTGTCATATTAAAATCTGCCTAAAATAAAATTTACAGGCATTTACCAAAATATTGGGCTTAAGATCTTACATATGTCATCCATTACAGCACTGGGCCGTTAGGGACTGACACTCTTGTCAAAGAATGTTGTGTAGAATGGATTGCAAATGAAATGTCAGGGGGTTGAGTAATGGAAGGACCCATTTTCAATTATGACTCTAGGAAGGTCATAATTTTATTTTACCTAGCAAAAGGGGCTTAAAATTCTCCAGCCAGAGTCTTGCATCTTAAAAAAGCGGCAAAGAATAGATCCCCAAGAGGTCATAAGAAGCAGAGCTGTAGAATTCTGATCTCTCAGAGAGAGTACAATCTCAGAGCAGTTGTCTGAGAGGCAAAGGAAAACTGGACTAGGTTAACAGGTCTGACTGTGAACACACTAGGAGCCCAGAACTAAAAAGGAGAGGTATCAGAACAGGCCAGACTCTGTTGGACAAGAACACAAGGCATACAAAGATGATCTGGAGGGGACAAGGACTATCTCCCATCTTTGGATATGGGTTACCACCAATTCCTTAATGTAGAGAAACTAAAGATAAATATCAGAATGATGACTATTATATCATTAGTTTATATAGAAGTGCCAAATAGAAACATAACTCTTATCATAGAATATGTATTTAGTCATGAATAAATAAATCCTTTAGTCATTCTCATAAAGTTTTTACTTAAAAGCCCATGTCAATATTATACATAGATACTTGCACCAGGCAGCTTTATAGACAAAATTCTGGTGTCCACAGTAACCCAAACCAAGTAAGTGACCCCTTTTCAGAATTCCATCTTCAAGTGGCTCCTTTCTTCCTTCCTTTCCTATTCTTTCTTTCTTTCTTTTTCTTTTTCTTTTTCTGTATACAGCACATTGTTCTGAGTATAGTTATCATAAGACTTGACTTTAAAATAAAAGTTTTGTCTTTTTTTGGTATTATCTTAAAACGATCTATTGATGATGGATTAGTGATGTCTTTTCAAGCTTAAATTCTTTGTGAAAAAAGGAATAAATGAAATAATACAAATGATAGTACTAAGGTTGAAAAGTGTGTGTGTGTGTGTGTGTGCGAGCGCGCGCACGCGTGCGCACATGCGTGTGCCAGAAAGTTAGTGTGACTGGTTTTATGCCATATAATTTAAAACAGAATAAAGGCATTCTAGTAATTGGAATCTTTCACATCACTTGGGAATTTCTTTGCCTATTAACCTAGAAGGTGCACATATTGTATATATAAAAACACAACACCTGGAGCCTGTGGTTTCTTGGGTAAACTGTGCTTTGGTGAAATGTATTCTGTTTGTTTTTCCTTGGAAATTATTGGATATCAAGTAATGCAATGACAGAACTGCCCTCTACTTTCTTACCTTGCCTCCTCTATTTTTTAGTCTTAATTTTCATGACTTTCATATCTTCATTTCCTCCTCCTTTTTGTTGTTACCTAACTCTTGCCAGACTATTTGGACTGGTGTTTGGCAAAAACAGGTTCCCAGAAATAGGGATGAAAGGAAGCTAACATTTCCTGTGTGTAGGAAACTTCACATAGATTACTTACTCCATACAGGAACTCCATGAAGTTGGGATTATTATTTCTGCTTTACAGATGAGGAAACTAAGGATCATAAATGTTAAGTGAATTGTCTAAGACTAGAAGTACCAAGGGTGGGAGTCAAGAGTCCCTCCAGAAATGATCTGAATACATTTCTGATCTGACTGCATATGCTATTGTATACCAAAACCTGCTACTTTTCCAACACCTTTGAGTTGAATCAGTCTTGCAGCATTTCCACTTTTAATCCTTGACTTCTCCACAATGTCCAAAGGGTGAATATCTGAATTCCACATCAGGGAGCCAGAGCAATCCATGTAGACTGTGTGTGTGGTTAAAACAGTTTTGAACACTAGTTTGAAGGCAATATTCAACGTTGACTCCACAAAAAGGACTTTATTGAATCACTGCATGGAGTTGCACCTTGGATTTTCTTTGGTGGTCTTTCTTTTAAGTAATGACAAAATAAGGCCTAGTTTATTTTATGGGAACTGAGAAAGTCACAGCACAGGGTGGTCTTAAGTTTCAGAAAAGTTTAGCTTTTGTTAAAATAGATTTCTCCAGTCCTTAAAGTCACACTTCTATGCATAAACAAAAGTTTTAAGAGTCATGTGTTTTCAATGGGCAGTGAACTCCTCAGTAAGCACTCCTGGTCATTTGCCTTTCAGTCATGGTAACTGAGGAGGTTCGACCTGTGATGAATTCATCGTGTTTGAAAATCAGTTGCTCTCTGCCAACTTTTCCTTAGATTTAACTTTTATGGATTTAAGAAGTTACCAATAGCTTTATTACCAAGTTCCACAAACTTGCTACTTTCTCATTAATTTTTCACTTCAAACACATGAGAACTGTCTACATTCCAATATGTATTTCCCTAGGCATGACTGGCTAAAAAGAATTAAATTCAACTAATATATATATATTTCTTTTTGGCTTGAATCATTCCCAAGGCTTTGTGAAATATGGGCTCAAGCTATGTTTAATGGTAAAAAAAGAAAAACCCACCCAAATTTAAATATATATTAAGTTGCAGAATCTGATGATGATTACAGCATACATCTACAAAATTTGGTGAATTTAGGTTTTATTTGAATAAGTTTAAATAATTATTAACTTAAAAGCTTTTTAATATTTAGTCATGATCAGTAGGTTATGTGCTTTCCTTATTTACTCACCATTAAATATTGTAACAAATAGGAAACAAAACAATAGACAAAAATATTTCCTTTTCACAAGAAAAAGATATTAGAGATTTTAACTTGAATTGATTGATAATTGCATTTAACTTTTGATTGATGATTGCATTTAAATTAATAATCATAAATAAAATGCACCTTTCTAAACAACATTTTATTATGTGTATTTCCTAGTAAGTTGGTTTTTTTAAAAGATTTTATTTATTTATTTGACAGACAGAGATCACAAGTAGGCAAAGAGGCAGGCAGAGAGAGAGATGGGGAAGCAGGCTCCCAGCTGAGCAGAGAGCCCGATGTGGGGCTCGATCCCAGGACCCCGGGATCATGACCTGAGCTGAAGGCAGAGGTTTTAACCCACTGAGCCACCTAGGCGCCCCTAGTTTTTTTAGCTTAATAAAATGCATGTAGGTAATAACTCCTCAAAAGAGTACTTTCAATAAAATTTTTTATTTGAGATAAGCAACTCTTGCCATCAGAGCTCAGTTAGAAGAGAACACAGTAATTTGAATAGAGAAGGTTTAATGTAACATATTAACTATATCAGGGATTGGCCAGTAAGAAGTGACAAGAACTCTAATGAATACATGAATAACAGATATAAGAAGTAGTCACTATTCATAAGTGTGAGACACTCAGTGAAGAGTCTCCATTCTCCTAGGCTGAGATCCAGGTCTTGCAGAGAGCATTGACATGGCTTACTGGATGGTGAACAGAGTGATGGGTATTGAGGAGGGCCCATGTTGTGATGAGCACTGGGTATTATACATAACTAATGGATCATTGAACACTACCTCAAAAATTAATGATATATTATACAGTGGCTAACTGAACATCATAAAAACAAGTCACCATGAGTGCCACATTTATGCCATGTGCTAGAAATGTACCCGGTGGTGTGCCGGGGAAGCTGTCCACAGGGAGATTTCTCATCAGAAATGCTCTGAAGTGGCACATGAGACGTGTGCCCAGGAAAGTTGCTGGATGTTGGGAGCTGCTGGCCACTGGGCACTGTCGGAGCCTTGTGCCAGAGGAACTGCCTGTGCTGTGGGAGCCTGCCTAGTAAGAATGCGTAAACCAGGAAACGCAACTTTTTCCTTTCTGCTTTGTCTCCACTGTCCTCTACTGAGAGAGCTTCAGCGTCAGCTGGCAAAGAGAAAAAATATGTAGAGGATCCAGGTCTATTTTAGCAGAGCAAACAAAAAGAGTGAATCTGGAGTAGAGAGGAATTAATAACTGGCATAATATTAGATTCTTAAAAATGATTATGGACTTCATCAAGATCAAAAGCTTCTGCACTGCAAAGGAAACAATCAAGAAATCAAAGAGGCATCCCACGGAATGGGAGAAGATATTCGCAAATGACAGTACAGACAAAAGGTTGATACCCAGGATCTATAAAGAACTCCTCAAACTCAACATGCACAAAACAGATAATCATATCAAAAAATGGGCAGAAGATATGAACAGACACTTCTCCAATGAAGACATACAAATGGCTCTCAGACACATGAAAAAATGTTCATCATCACTAGCCATCAGGGAGATTTAAATTAAAACCACATTGGGATACCACCTTATACCAGTTAGAATGGCCCAAATTAGCAAGACAGGAAACAACATGTGTTGGAGAGGATGTGGAGAGAGGGGAACCCTCTTACACTGTTGGTGGGAATGCAAGTTGGTGCAGCCACTTTGGAGAACAGTGTGGAGAGATTCCTTAAGAAATTAAAAATAGAGCTTCCGTAGGACCCTGCCATTGCACTCCTGGGTATTTACCCCAAAGATACAGATGTAGTGAAAAGAAGGGCCATCTGTACCCCAATGTTTATAGCAGCAATGACCACGGTCGCCAAACTGTGGAAAGAACGAAGTTGCCCTTCAACAGATGAATGGATAAGGAAAATGTGGTCCATATACACTATGGAGTATTATGCCTCCATCAGAAAGGACGAATACCCAACTTTTGTGTCAACATTGACAGGACTGGAAGAGATTATGCTGAGTGAAATAAGTCAAGCAGAGAGAGTCAAGTATCATATGGTTTGACTTATTTGTGGAGCATAACAACATGGAGGACATGGGGAGATGGAGAGGAGAAGGGAGCGGAGGGAAATTGGAAGGGGAAGTGAACCATGAGAGACTATGGACTCTGAAAAACAACCTGAGGGTTTTGAAGGGGCAGGGGGTGGGAGGTTGGGGGAACCAGGTGGTGGGTATTGGGGAAGGCATGTATTGCATGGAGCACTGGGTGTGCTCCAAAAACAATGAATACTGTTACACTGAAAAGAAATAAAAAAAAAATGATTATGTTGTATTTTAATATTGGTTGTAGCTACATCAAATATTACTTTGACATGGGCATAATTACATATTACCATAGATCCATTTACAGGAGCAGATTTTATTTTAAACCATTCTTGGAAATCAACATCCATGCAAGGTAGTACTGGTTCAGCAAACTGCCTTAGTTCCTGGCTCTGTTCCTGCCAACTGTGACCTTGGGCAAGGTTTTTCACCTCTATGTATCCATTTTCTCATCTTTAAAATAGGATCAAAGTGGGTTGTCAAGAGCATGAAGATAATGTATATATAGCACTTAGATCTGTCACTGGCACAATGTACATTATCAAAAATAGCTATTTTTTTAAAGATTTTATTTATTTGACAGGCAGAGAGAGAGGGGGAGAAGCAGGCTCCCTGATGAGCAGACAGCCTGATACGGGGCTCGATCCCAGGACCCTGGGATAATGACCCAAGTTGAAGGCAGAGGCTTTAACCCACTGAGCCACTCAGGTGCCCCCCAAATAGCTACATTTAAAAAAATATTTTATATTAATCAAACAGGGAGCTTAAACATTTTTTAAAAATAATTTTAGATCAACATAATTCATTTTCCATGTAAAATCCTTTGGGATCCCTAAGTATTTAGAAACTTATGAAGCTATGGTCTGTTCTTTAGTTCACATACACAAGCCGATGGACAATGACTATGAATGTAAATGGGAGTGGATGATGGCTCCAAATGAGAATTACATTTTTGAATGTCTTCATTACAGTGCTGATTAATCAGAATTCAGAATGAATTTGCTGTAAATAAGTGTAACTTTTAGTTGAGGGTGATGTAGTTATATTGATATCTGCTGTTAAAATACTTCCTAGGGGAGGTGATTCAAATGACAGTGTAGGGAGATCCTGAACTCAGAACCCACAGACCCAACAAATATGCAGCTACATTTGGAATAAGTCCCTCTGAAAAGACCCCGAGAACCAGCTGAACACCTTACCCACAACAAAGGATCAAAGGATCACCTGAGACACCTGAGACACTGACCCCTGAAACAGGTAGGAGAAGCAAAGACACATTTGCCAAAATCTCTACCCACTGCGCAGTGACCCATTATCAGGAGAGAACTAAAATAACAAACAAACAAAAAGCAAACAAAAATATAAAGGGAGACTGTACCTAAGAAGAAGCAGGTGATAGAGAATAGAAGGGATCAAATGGCAAAGCACTTTATGGAAGAATACCAGAAAGGAGGTGACTTTTGAAATAATAGGTTATTGAAGACTACTATGAATGACAATGATCACTTTGCCATTTGCAATTATTCATGCATTTCCTGCAGAGCAGCCAACATATTTATTAGTTATGACTAATAAATGTATGTGTTAGCAACCTTGCATCAGCATATTAGAAAGTCTTAGTATATATTTTTAAAGACCCAAAACAACTTGGTCTAATGCTTTAGTATTGTAATTGTTGCCACGTTGAAACCAGTTCCATGGTTTTCTGCACTTTAATCAGCTTTTCATGACCTACATTGGTGTCCACGGACTCCTCCCCACTCTCTTTCCGTGTAACTCTCATAATGGGCATCACACTGTTGTCTGAGGCTGGAACTCCACCTCCAACCACATAGTTTTCTAAAAAATTCTTCTTAGATTTCATCTTACCCACTAATGACTTAATGTTCATCAATCACTTAGCAATGTGGTAATAGAAGAATTCTTCCAAAAATTGGTGTCAGTACTTAGATTTTTTCCCATAGTGTTTATGTCATCATACCTTGCTTTGGAAGACTGGGAGAGAGTCATGATATTAGGGGAATGGAAAACCATATTAACTGACACTCTATCATAAAAATGGAAGAGCTTGTGCATATTTGGTATATTAGGGGCAGAACTATAAATCCACAGTTATGGGAAGCAATATGTATTTATACTTTTGACTAAAACATTCATTAAACTAGTTGGACATTGGGGAGGGTATGTGCTTTGGTGAGTGCTGTGAAGTGTGTAAACCTGGTGATTCACAGACCTGTACCCCTGGGAATAAAAATATATGTTAATAAAAAATAAAATATTAAAAAAAAAAACTAGTCTCAAAAGATACCTACCATGATCCACACTTTTATACATGTCTGCCAGGGAAATATGGCCTTTTGGTTCCCTGCATTTTGTAGAATGGTAAATAAGCCTGGCTTGAATAGGCTGTCAATTGCACTTCGGTAAAGTTGAAGTCACTTTGTTTTGGGCCACCTAAAAACTTGTGCTCTATCTCCATTGGGTATTCTTACCAAGGCAATTTCTTCCAACCAGTTTCATTTGAGGCTGAATGCTATTTAAACTTCTTTATGTGTTTCTTTAGCTTGGGAGGATACCATACGCCTGAGGTTATGGTCCAAAGATGCTGCCTTTCCAGTTTACATTATGTAAAGTTATACGGTCCTCCTTCAAATTAAAAAAAAACATGCTGCATGATGAAAATTATTTCTGTACCTGAACTAGTAATTTGTCAGCTATAGTTTTAGAGATATGTTTCTACAGGCTCTTGACTTCCCAAATAAAATTTGTTTTTGAGAGCCACACATTTTGGGGACATGTTCTTCTACTTTAACATCTTCACAATATTCACTATTTTTTTCACTCATAGTTTTACAAAGGCTACAACACCTTTTGAAATAATTTTACAAATTATTTTTTCTTATTTCTAATAGAAAACAGGGTAGGATCATTCACATCATAGAGCCAACAGCAAATTTGCTATTTGTTCTCATAATTTATCTAAAATGTGTACTTTGTCCCTAATCACTAACAGTAGACTGAAGCAAAAAGGGATTAGTGAAGTGTGTGTGTGTGTGTAGAGAAGAAAACTTGCTAGCACTATCCTGAGTGCCTTCCTGTCTCACTAGGATATGTTTCCTCATATTTACCTGCTTTACTCAATATTATGCTTGGGCAGTGACTTGATTCCCACCACATCAACTATGGGTTGATTTTATTTGTGAGGATATTTTTCCAAGAAATAAATGTCATGATATCAGAAATTTCCATATTTATGATCAAAATGAAAAAAAAACTTACTACACTGAAAAGTGGATGCTTCCTAGCAGGTTAGGTTACATCTAGTGAACCAATCCCATGGTATATTCAGTTGTATTTTGTATCTAAGCTAAAACAAATTATTATGCAATTCCTGGCAAATTGTGAAAACCACAAAACATTAATTCCAAAAATATAAAAGACAAATATGTAAGAAAGTATAAGACAAGATGTACTACTGCCCTAGTTCTGACCAGGACAAAGCATTTAGGGTATGTATTTACTACTCAACATTTGATTAACTTCAGTCCTTGAGCATTGACTATATGTCCAAACTTTCATTGACTTTTTGTTTGAAATAAGTAGAAAATTTCATTTTACCTCTCAAAGTCTTTACAATAAAATGTCTTCCAGGATGTTCCACAAATGTTTGTACATTTTCCCAACTGAAGTGTATGTCTAAGAAAGTCCAAATAAAGCAACAATTTATTAAATATCCACCATGGAGAAAGAACTTGCAACTTTATTGATGGAATTTTAGTTCTCTGTTCAGAGGACTGTCTTTTTCATCATCATTGTTTTCAACATCATCATCACCACTGTGATCATTTTTTCTATGCTTCTTACATATTCACATGCCTGGTTCATAGTAGAGCTGATCATATAGCATGAGGTTGGTTTACCGTATCAGTACGGTATCACAGTTAAGACTACTGGCTTTACGTACTGACTCCATAGCCAATAGCTTTAACTGTCCCATTGTATTGTCTCCACTTATTACTCTAAATGAAATATTAAATTCTCAAATTAGGTCATTACCAGAGTAAGTGTTCACTACATATTCTAGACAAATGTTTGAAACCATTTAGGCTTTTCAGAACTGACACTAGGGGAAGCACACTGTAACTATCATGTAACTAATGGGGGAAGAGTAAAGATGTGGTGACTATCCCCTAAAATAAAAAGCCCTGTGATCTTTCAGGGAAATTTGGAGAGTTAATGTGACAGCTTTTGAAGTTCCAAGAGAAGGATCAGAAAACTTCAGAGTTAGAATTAGCGAAACTCACATTAGGGTCTGGAGGTAATTTGTCTAGGTACTTCTGGGCTTTACATTTATGACTTTAGGAAACACTGTTGGGCAAGACTCTCCTAGCCATTGCCATTGTTAAGAACCATTTAAACAAAATCAATGACAATGGTCTCTGTTATGAACTCAATGTATGTTGAAACTTAATCTCTAAGTGATGGTATTTGGAGGTGGGGCCATTGAGAGGTAATTAGGTCAAGAGGGTGGAGCCTATGAATTTGATTCCTCCCTTAAAGAAGAGGCCAGAGGGGTAGCCTGCCCTCTGTTTGCTTTGTCAGGATAGGAGGTGAACTTGGCAGTTTGCAACCCAGAAGAGGGCTCTCTCCAGAAACCAACTAGCTAACACATTAATCTCGGACTTGCAGCCTTCAGAACTGTGAGAAATAAATTTCTGTTGTTTATAAAACACCCATCCTATGGAATATTGTTGCAGCAGCTCAAGCTGACTACAATAGTCTCTAAATATAAAGGTGTATATTTTTTGTGTTACAGAGAGCTAAGGCAGAATTTGGAAAATTTTTATATGTCCACACATTGTTTGTAGAGATTTTAAAACTAAAATTGGCTGAAGTTCCCTTCTATGTCTTTTAACTAAATATAATTTTAAGCAGAGTTAAAGCAGGGAGAGGAAAGTTTTTTGAGGGGGAGAGGAACAAAATCATATCAATAGTAAGTGGTGATGTGATCTCAGGTAATTTATATCTTTTTATATCTCAATTTACATATTAATGAAATTTTCAGAGGAGAGGCAAGATCTGCCCTGAATCTTCAGAGGCAGGAAGAAGGAGCAGAATCCCAGATGAAAGGAAGAGTGGGCAAAGGTGTGGGAAGAATGGGTGTTTTTGAGGAAAGGGAAAGTAAGGAGCAGGATAGTATGGTAAGGGAAGAAAATGAAAGAAGTACATGGTGGGTTCCTGGGTGGCTTAGTCGCTTGAGCTTCAGACTCTCCATTTCAGCTCAGATTATGATCTCAGGGTCATTGGATCAAACCTGGAGTCTGGCTCCACACAGCAGTGTGTTTGCTTGAGATCTTCTCCCTCTCCCTCTTCCTCTCCCTGCCTCCCTCCCTGCTTGTGCTCTCTCTCTTTCTTTCTCTATAAAATAAATAAATAAATCTTGAAATAGATAAATAAGTCTTGAAATAATTAACTAAACAAACAAACAAACCAACCAACCAACCAACCAGTGAAAGATTTTGTTAGCCAGATAAGAAAGTCTGAACTTGATCCTGCAAGATAATGAGGAACCACTACAGGTACTTAAGCACTATGATGATTTTTTAAAACTCCCTGCATTTAAAATGTATGGCACATAATCTCTTTTATATCCTTCCTTAATTTTACTTAAATGGCCTGCTACTGGAGTCTTCGGAGTCTTACTATTTTTATACTCTTCAGGGCCTCATTGACCCTTTCTTGACTTTAAATTACTTCCATGATAAACTGCCTTTAAGTCCATGCCAGTTGTGCCAAACTGAACAGATATGGTTAATGTAATCCCTGAAGGGAACTCCCTCATGAAATGTAATGGATATCCCTGAATCATCTGAGAGTCATGCATTTGTATTAACTGTGTAATTGCCGCACTTGGTCTTCAGTTACTTCGTCTGGCAGTACACAGCTGAAGATGGCCAATATCATACAAAACATGGGAATACCTAGGAGGATAAAAAGCTAAAATTAAGAAGTATGGACAGGTCCAATTAGTCAAACTGAGTTTCTGTGAGTATAATGAATTTTGAAAGTTATTTGTAAAACTGACTTAAATAATTTTAGAATATTATGACATTTATGGATAAAAGTCTCTGGGTAAGGCACCGAGTATCATTTTACTGAGTGTCCAAGTCTTTGAAATAATCTTAACATTCTTGAATATTATAAAATACTTGGATTAATTGATACTTTGAAATGCATCTTTCCTGGGACTTGAAGGTTTACTTGGTGCTCTAGTTTGAGATAAAATATTTCATACCTTCTTACTTAGTCCATTGTCCTTTTCATGAACTTCTTAAGAATATGTATAATTATAACTATTGGTTGTTGATTAGAATATCTAAATTTAGAATGAAAACATCTTCTTAAAATGAACTGATGGTTCCTGTGATGAATAAAGTATTCAATTTGTTCAAATTTGGGGCTATATTAGGAAAAGAAGATAATTAACACATATGATTATATAATACACACTATATATATGTAATCTAAAACATACATTAGACAATTTAGAATTTCACAAGCAATGAAACATGAATCCCCTGAGGCATTAAAAGTTGTTTTGTGAAAAAAGACCATAATCAAGTAAGTCTGGCAATGCTGAATTATTACTTTTCTCCCCCTTTCTTAGAAAACATCAATACTTATTAGCCCTTTAGAGTCTTCTAGATGTTCTGCCATAAGGAAACCCAATGTTTAACCTAATGCTTCCAAAACTTATTTGTGTTTGGAAACTCTCCTCTCCCTAGAACATTTATTAATATCTCCTGGGACTCCAGTATTCTAAGGAACATTTTCTGGGAAAAAATGACATAGAATTTAAGAAAATACAATTTGTTATATACACAGAGGTGCACACAATAAACACAACACATTGCCCTTGATTAAATAGAGCAGGCTGTCTGGACATAAGCTGTATACTTTAAAGTTTTACAGTAGACTACCGTGCCTGGAACACAGTAGATATTAAATAAATATCTATGGAACTGATCTTCTTTTATCATGTAGTCACTTCACTCTCCCCACCCTTCATACCCCCTCCAATGGCCAATTTCCTATAGCACTCCCTGAAGCTACTTTTGGCTGTGGTCAGACAAGCTATGTAAGTTTTTAAGGTCCCTTGTAATGAAAACCCTGTGCTCAGCATATTTTAACTTGTGTTACAGCAAGGAGCTTCTTTTGGTGGTTATAAAACACCCCTTAGCCCTGAAACCCTAGCATGCTGAAATAGATCATGTAGCCATTAACCATCAGAGGGGTTGTTTTCTCAATGCTACATTACCTCTGCCCATGTTGAAGAAGGCATTAGTCTTCAGGGCTCACTGCTCTTCTTTGGACTCAGGCTTTTTCAGCAATCTCTGCTCTGATGACAATTCTTCACTTAGAGCTTAATCATTTCAGGTTTAAGGTTGTGCTTCCTAAATCTATGGGAACTCAGGTGCTAAAGTCCACTCTGTATCTCCTGAAATTTAGAAGAATCTAATGACTTTTTTTTTTTTTTAATACCGACGTTATCTCCCAAGGTTTTTCTATGAACTCCAGCAAACATTTTAGTGCCAACTGATTTTTGAAACTATAGAGGTGAAATATAGACTATTCAAAATGTTCTCATGGTCTAATTACAAAGCATGCACATACCAACAATCACAGTTCTGAGTGATAATAAATACAATCAAAGTATACCCAGGAAGCAGTGTTATCTTAGAGAAGAGTCATAGTCAAATGCCCTCAGATTCTTTTCCTTTCTCCCTCCACTGTACACCTGAAAAGAAAATCTGTCTTTCTTGTTTCTCTTCTGGACCCAAACCACTATTGAAGGTAGTGGATCACACAACTCGGCTAATGAATTCATTTAAAATTTGTGACTATATATTCCAAATAAGGTCTCAGCGATGCTCAGTAGTTCTGTTATGTCTTTCTTTAGGCTTAGTTTGGAATTCAAGACATTTCTTACCAGTTTTTCTTCTCCCCTTCAATCTCCCTCTTCTCCTACCTTTTAAATATATACTCTTAGTTGATAATCTTGCCTCATTTAAAAAAAAAAAAAAAGAAGACCCTATAATAACTTCCTCATCTTCCCACCACCAAACTTACAGGCTACCTGCATCTGCACTCTTTGCCTTGATCCTTCCTGCTGTGTTAGAAGAAGTGTCTCCTTTAATCAAAGGTCAATGCCTCCACTTTTGCCTTATATAGAAATCTATCTCTACTATTGTTTCTTATACTTAATTTTTCTGTTTTTGCTGGGGCATTTCCACAAACTTAAACATCTTCCAATATCTCCCATATTGAAAATCCAAATGAAGGAGGAGAAAAGAAAGTATGTTTGGTTTTTAAGCACTTTAACTACTAACCCATTTCTTTGGCCCATATTACATCCAAATTTACTGAAACAGCTATCTACACAATCTGCCTGTACCTCCTCACTCTTCTTCATTTTTCAATCTGCTCCAGTCTGGCTCTGTTCCTATATCTTCACTGATGCTGATCTTTATGTCATTGAAACCTATAAACTCTTTTTCTATTCTCGTTTTACTAGACCTGTCAGCAACCTACAACATAACATGTAGGCCCTTATCAGAGCCCTCTTTGGCCTTGATTTCTGTATCTGTTTTCCTACCACACCAGCCATTCCTTCTTTTATTCTTCTTTGGTGCTCTCTCTAATGATTATTATTTTTTAGGACTTGGCTTTCCCTTTTTATTTGGCTGAACTTTTTCATTATGAGATCTCATCCATTTCCATGGTTTTATATTTCTCTGTTGTGTTGTGACTCCTTTGAACTTCAGAATCATATCCAACTACCTACTTGAATAATTTCATCACTGTCTCAGTTTGGGAAGTATCATGAGGTAGCCTCATTTGTCCTTCTACTCCACTCACTACAGGTATAGGAAGTCTCTCTTCCAGACCATCATCTCCCCACTAACTCCTGGGCTTTCTCAAGTATTATGAGTCACTGGGCTATTGAAAAATGATTTGTGTACTTGTCCATATGGGGTAAGTCAGAGAAGAGTCAAGCAAAATCTGAAGAACCAACAGGTGTCACTCCTGCTGAGCAGTGGCTGGGAGAAGTGCCAGGAGCTATTGAAGAGATGCCTTTATTAGACATTGATGAAAAGAACAGCTTGCATAACCTCTGGGCACAAGGGATGGACTGTGATTGCATAAAAAGTAGGCCAGGGCATTCATCAGGTGATGACTTCCACATGGTTCCTAGGTATTTTAGCAATGTTCCTCAGTGCTAATCCTTTGCTAAGCTAGTCCCCTTTCCCGTCCATGTGGCCCATTTAGGTCTAGCCCTCTTGACCTGTACCACCAACCTCTCTACTCTCATCATTGCCATTTCTTTGTTCCTTTTCATCTCAGGGAATATCTTCTTTTCTGACTATCAGGAAAGGGAAGGAAGGGGTGGGGGTAAGGGCATGCTAGAGCAAAGGCCTGATCTTCATAATGTCTCATGCAGTCATTCTATCCATGCTAGGCACTCTTTCATGTTTTAAAAGGATTCAAAGCCAAGAAGTCTCCCTCTTTTCTCTGGATTCTACAGTCAGATCCTTACCTTCATTCAGTTGGGTACAGAATAACATGATTGTTTGAATAGAGCTTGGAAGGAAGGAAGTAAACATCAGGAAATATATCAAACTATTATCTCACCAAACTGTCTCTTTAGTCAGCTCAGGGTGCTATAACAAGATACCAAGGACTAGGTATCAAGTAGGCTTAAACAACATAAATATATTTTCTTACAGCTCTGGAAGCTGGAGAGTCCAATATCAAGGTTCAGTTTGGGGTGAGAACTTTCTTCCTGGCTTGCTGTCCTCAGGAGGACTTGCTGTCAGAAGGAGGGAGAGAATAAGAGAGAGAGAAGAGGGAAACAGGGAGAGGGAGGGAAAGAGAGAGAATTTAAAAGGACATTAGTTTTATAGAACATCCCCACCTTTATGACCTCATTTAATCCTAACTATCTTCTTAAAGTTCCTATCCCCAGGATAGTCATATTGGGAGTTAGGCCTTCACCATATTGATGGAGTGGGAAGACATAGTTCTGTCCCTCGATACGTCTGATAGGAATTTCAAATTTTAACATGTCTTAAAACAGATCACCTGATTCTCCCCAATCCCCATATGCTCATCCACCAAAACTTCCTATCAGAGTCTCTTTTTCTCAGATTGAGTAATCAGCACAATTATCTGACCACTTGCTTTAGCATCTCATTTTCTTATTCTGTATATCAAAACCCAAAGCAAGACTGTACCTTTTCTCCACAGAATTCCTTGAATTTCCTATCTCTACAATTCATATATTTGTGCATGCCACAATCACTTGGACTGATAACCTCCTATATGATGTCCCCATTTCTAATTTTCCTACCTTATATTCACTCATACAGCTAGAATAATTTTATCAAAATGTCAATCAAATTATTACACTCACCATCTAAATGAAACTTTCTAGTGACTCTCACTGCACCTAAAATACAGTTTAATTGCTTTACCTTGGCCTACAAGACTCTGGTAAAATTTTTGGATGTTGAAGGAAAGATGTTTAGATGTTACCAAAATTCAAACAGGGGAAGAAATGCTTAGATCCACTTTGTGTGAAACAAGCAATGTGAAAGCAGAGAGATGATAGGAGAAAGACCACTGGTGACAAGAAGAGATACATAGAGTCTACTGATATAATCCAGAAGAGAAGTCATAAAAGTCAAAACTAAGGTAGATGGTATTGAGATGAGGGAATATATTAAAGAGTACTTATGAGATATAGGGGAAAAAGGCCATGCTGAACAGACATGACAATGGAAGAGACAGTAAGGGAGCAGAATTCTCCCAGACTTCTGACTCTGGTGCCCAAGTGCATTGCAGGATCATTCACTTAGGCAGAGGTGTAGGGGGAGGAAAGATTTGTAGAGGAATGGGTAAGTTCCTTCTGACACATGCTAAGTTTGAAAGTCTATGGAAAAATAACAATGGGTCATGTTAACTGGGCAGCTGCATATAGATTTCTGGGACCTAAGGTATAAAGATTTGGGAATCAGAGAGGATTCAAAGACCAAAGGATAGAATCCTTAACTTCACACTGTTTCAGTAGATAGTGAAGAAGAGGAGTCCATGGATGAGATGGAGAAGTAGATAGAAATGTGAGTGGAAAACTGGTCTATGAGAGGGATGCCTGGGTGGCTCAGTTGGTTAGGCAGCTGCCTTCGGCTCAGGTCATGATCCCAGCGTCCTGGGATCGAGTCCCACATTGGGCTCCTTGCTTGGCAGGGAGCCTGCTTCTCCCTCTGCCTCTAGCCTGTCACTCTGTCTGCCTGTGCTTGCGCTCTGTCTCTCTCTCTCTCTAACAAACAAATAAAATCTTAAAAAAAAAAAAAAAAAAAAAAAAAGAAAACTGGTCTATGAGAAACCCATATGGAGTGAGTAGGAGACAATGGTAAATGTTGCAAAAGAAATAATCAAATAGCTAGGAACTAAAAATTGTTCTTTGGATTTGCAACCAGAAGTCATTAGTGGTATTTTGAAAGGAGTTGGGAAGAAATTGTAGTGACAGAAGGTTGATTACAGGGTTTTGAGGATAGAATGAAGGTTAGTTCATTTTCAAGAAGCTTGGTAGAAAAGGAAATGACAGAGCTAGAATGTTAGCTAGTGGGGGCTGCATAGTCAAAGGAAGGTTTTGTTTTATGTGTGTGTTTTGTTTTGGGATTTTTTTTTTCAACTAGAAGGGAAGGAATCATTTATTATGGAGACACCCATCAAATAATGCATTGGCTAATAACAGTAAAATAGATTAGGATAGTAGATGGTAGGGGGAGGAGGATCCTTTGTCAAGTAAGGCAACACATCATCCTTATCTTTATCATCTACCAATCAATAGCATGGGATTGATGTATATATTTTACTTCCTGTTGAATACAACTTTGTTTTCTATGGAGTTAAAAAGTGAATGATTTGTTTGTGTGTGAGGGTTTTAGCTCCAGAGTGCCTAAATTAACTTTGTTTTTGACTTTGTATGGCTTACGACTGATTTCTTTCCTTGTTGTTGGATTTCCTGGAGAGATAAAATTAGACTGTACCCTGCGCGGAATTATATTCTCCCTGACCTTCTTTCTATACAAACTGAAGTTTGACTCTTCGAAGTTAAACTATAAAAGTTTCAAAATACATTTCCACTTCTGTGCTGTTGACCACTCAAGTCCTAATCATTTCAGGTACAGCATGTTTTACTTCGTTTTATTTTTTTAATTAGACCTTTGACATCAATTCTTTCCTCCACAATTCAGTTTATTTCTGACAACTTAGCTTGTTATAGGAGCAATTGAAAAACTCACCTAATTAAAATTCACAGATCATAAAGTTTAATTCAGTCGTAAGGTTAATTTTCCTCTAAGCTATTGAATGTCAGTGATTACTTTTCCAGTGGGAGTGAAGACAAAAGCAAAACAGGACACTTTGTCTCTTTTATCATTAGCATAAACTACCCCAACCAAAATACTAAAGTGAAAGTCCTAGGAAAAATCCTCAATATGGATCAAGATTGCACTCTTGTAGATGGCAAAGATTCTATTCAATGCAATGCTTTAAAAAGAAAGTGTTAAATGCAATCTTTAAAGAACTAAATGGATAGGGCCTGATCATCTTAGAAATAGTTCACTGCTTAGAGATTTCACTAGTTGACATTTGTTCTAATTCACTAGTTCTGGTGGTCTGAAGCATTATGTACTCTTTCACTTTGCAGAAAGGGAATGGGTTAAAGGAGAGAATGCTTGAGAATAGACACCTCAGAATTGTGAATCTTCTTCCTTTCTGCTTTGTGAGTAGCATCCAACCACACTAGAGATATTTGGACATGGAAACAGACTATGTGTTTGTACTGTTTCCCAAACAAAACTTGGGTACATTACAATGATCATTATTTTTAAAAGATAGAGGTAAAGAAATATTTTGCTGAGGATGGAATTAAGGTATCCATATCCCACTGTCCTCAGTAGGCATAGCCTGCTGTTACATTGTGGAAAGCTGCAGGAATCTTCAGGTCTTTCCCCCATCTTTTCTTTATGACTTAGTTGAAATTACACGGTATCTAAGCTTATTTTGGCTTAATTATATGTTTGCATAATTAAATTTGTTCATCTATAAAATGGCAATTATAATACCACATAGCCCATAGGGCATTTTGTGAATAAAATGAGATTTATCCATTTACAGCAACTAGAATCACCCAGCACAGTTTAAACACTCAGTAAGTATTGGCTATTATTATATATTATTCACTTATGCAGTGCATATTTGTTGGCCACAGGTTATGGTCAGGGTGTCATGTTGACAGAGCATTCATTTATTTATTCATTCAACAAATACTTACTGAGCACATATGATGAGTTGGGTACTATACTAGAGGCTGGGGACACAGCAGTGATTCAAACAAAGTTCAGGCTCTCATGGATTTTATAGTATAAGGGGAATGAAAGATGATAAACAAATAAGTATAGAATATAGAATATAATATCAAGAAATAAGGCTCTGAAAGATAAATTGTGTAAGCAAGATAGACATAGACCTTACACTCATTAGTTAAACTCTAGACAAAATAAAGACAAAGACAGGAGTTTAAAATGAAAGGCTAGAGCAGTTCTGAATGGTGACAATGTCCAAAGAGTAGTTATGCGTATGGGTGATTGAAATGAGGTTTATGGGCGGGGGGTGGTTTCACTGAAGTTGCAAAGGCCAAGAATCTGTGAACTTGGGAGCTGAACGGTTCGTCCATACAAATCCTGATTTGACATTGACCTATAACCTGGGAAAGCCCTGGACGAGAACCTACTTCAATCAGAGCATAGATGTTATTATAAAGTGCAAATGAGATGCTGGTCCAGATTAGAAATACATTATAATGGAAAAAAGTTTGGTTTATAATTAAGGCATTCCTATCTCAGAAATTTAAGAATTTTGTTTTTTGTTATCCTTTGTTTTTTACGTAAATGACATGGTTTTTAACAGGCATCTTGAAGAACTTGATTGAATAAAAATACCGTAAGAACTCCATATATTTGGGAGATTGATAAACTGATTTCCTTCAGAAAAATACATTTGCTTCAAGTTTATAAGATAATGAACCCCCAGTTCAGCGTCAACCCTAACAGTATTCTTGGCCAAGCATGTTGTTAGAAAAGCTTATATAAGAAGTTTTAGATGACCTGGGGTGCCTGTGTGGTGCAGTTGGTTGCGCTGACTGCAGCTTTCGATTCAGGTCATGACCTCATGGTTGCTGAATCAAGTCCTAGGTTGGGCTCTGTGCTCAACCCAGAGTTTGCCTGAGAATCTCTCCTCCTCTCCCTTTACCCTTCCCACTTGTGTTCTCTTTCTCTAAAGGCTTGCTTTTTCAATTCATAGCTGCTTTCATCTATGTCTAATGTTACCAAGAAAAGGAAGAAATAGAGCTTGATTCATAGAAAGGAGGGATCTAATAAAAAGTAAGAAATGGTTTGAAACCATAAATAAAAAAACACATAGATCATGAAAGCTGTTGTTTTTAATGCTTTGGAGATGTTAATAATTTACTTTGCTGTGTCTTATTCAATAGGACACTTTGACTAGCAACATGGTGCCAGTTATATTACAATGGCATTTGGACTAATCATTAAATTTTTTTTAAAAAGAACTTAATTTTTAAATGTAGGAATGACGAACTCTTTAAAAGACAATTCATTCGTTTCAGTTTTTCAAACTAGAAACTTAGAAACTAAAAAGTTATTACAGAATCCTCATGCAGCACAATTTATCGTATTGCATTGCCTGGGGAAGCACACACTGTATGCTTTGTGCAGTTGGCATTGCTGAATGCCTGCCTGGTTAAACAAATTGTTAAGAGACACCATGGAACTGCCACTTTCCAAGGCTACAGTAATACATGAAATTAAAAACTGAGTTATAAATATGAAGATCAAGTCAATATCTTCTCTGTATAGCTGTATATTTTCATTAAAAATGAAAATACCTACAGATATAGCTGGGCTTGCCATTTTTCTTATATTAAGTATCAGCTGTTGAGTATCAGCACAAATTAGTAATCAAAGTTCTTCTGTGTGAGTGCTTGGCAGCAACAGAAAGGCTGCTGAAATACTCAAAGGATTCAATGTCTTCTTTTGAACTATCCTCTGAAACAACTGTTGACATTTGCTCTGATGGTGCAAGGGCAATTGGTGAGTAAAACTGTTAACACAAGTCAAAGCCATGACCCGAAGCTGTATTAGTACCCATCAACATCTCTACAACTACATATTGGCATTAAAAAGAAGGCACCAGTTTTATTTATGAATGTTCTTGAGGGGCATCTGGGAGGCTCATTCAGTTAAGCATCTGCCTTCAGCTCAGGTTATGATCTCAGGGTCCTGGGATCAATCCCTGCATCAGGCTCCCTGCTCAGCTGGGAGTCTGCTTCTCTCTCTCCCTGTGCTTGTGCTCTCTCTCTCTCTCAAGTAAATAAATAAAATATCTTAAAAAAAAAAAAAGAATGTTCTTGAAAGAGCAGTAAAAAAATATTTTTAAAGTAAATCTTAACTTGAGGTACATGTCTTTTTTAATATTCTGTGTGATAAAATGGAAAGTATGTATAAAGCTCGTATACTGCCAACAGAAGTATGTTTGTCAAGAAAAGTAGCACTCATGTGAAAGTGTCAGTTGTAAGTTGAAATGGCCACTTTTTTCATGGAACACTATTTGCACTTGAAAGAATGACAGACAAAATTATGGTTGTTTAGATTTAGGTTTTGGTAGACATTTTTTCAAAATAAACCAAATGATTTCTAAAACAACATAATTTTAAAAACATTATATAGTAAAATATGTCAACAGAACCCATAAAGTTCATTGATATTGTGGTTAACCTTTAAGAAACTATCACTTGTTGAGTACTATGTACCAGGAAAGAAGAATTTCCATAATTATCTGAAAAGGTATTAAAATAACCCTTTTTTTCTCATTATATATATGCATGTGGATGGGTTTTCTTTAAACATATCACAAACAATGTATGGCAACAGATTGAATACAGAAACAGATATAACAATTCACTTGTCTTCCATTAAGTCAGACATAAATGAGATTTACAAAACTATAAAACAACTCCATTTTTCTCAGTAACTTTTTTTGTTTAGAAGAAAATAAAGTTACTTTTCTTAAAAATGTTATTTATGCTGGGGCACCTGGGTGGCTCAGTGATTTAAAGCCTCTGCCTTCGGCTCAGGTCATGATCCCAAGGTCCTGGGATTGAGTCCCACATCAGGCTCTCTGCTCAGCGGGGAGCCTGCTTCCCCCTCTCTCTCTGCCTGCCTCTCTGCCTACTTGGGATCTCTCTCTCTCTGTGTCAAATAAGTAAATAAAATCTTTAAAAAAAAAAAGTTATTTATGCTAACAAGGAATACACTTATTTTCATTTTAAAATAAATTAACAAATAAACAGTTTTACAATGCCAACTGGACATTTTTTTTACTTAAGGGTCCAGCATTCAGCACTGGTACAGCAAGCCCCCAAATCTTAAATATCCACCCTTGTGATTAAAACTGTTAACTCATGGGGTGCTTGGGTGGCTCAGTCAGTTAATTGTCTGCCTTCAGCTCAGGTCATGATCTCAGGGTCCTGGGATTGAGTCCTACATTGGGTTCTCCCCTCAATGGCTACTCTGCTTCTCCCTCTCCTGCTTCTGTCCACGACTTGTGCTCTCTCTCATTCTCTCTCAAATAACTAAATAAAATCTGAAAAAAAAAAAAGAATACCTTCTCTCCACTATGTCCTATCTAGTGGGATCCATAGCACAACCCCAGAGCAGCTCTGTTTTGTGAGATCCACTCTCAATATGGCCATCTCTTTGCTCTCCTGTCACGCTGTTTGATCCAGCCCTTGAGCTTACTAGACAAGAATCACATATCAGTCACTAGAATTATGCCCTTCTGACCACATAATGGGGACATATCAAGCTCTATGTGATCTGTAGTTATCTTAGAGCTCAACTGAGTTAGGTCATATAAGATGCTCACTCACTTGGTTGGCTGTGGTTGTTGACTGTTGGCAGGAGTTGGTGGGAGACTCTGCTGGGCATGTCAGCCAGAGTGCTTCCATTCTCCTCTACTTGGCTTTTCCTTCTGCCTTTGGCTTTGGCTGTGTCAGTGGGGTGGGGGAGATTTTCTGAAGAGCAAGAATTCCAAGAGCAAGGAAGCAGAAGCTGCCAGTCTTCTTAAAGCCTTAGGTCAGAAGTTCCGGAATATCACTTCTACTGCATTCTGTTGGTCAAGGCAGTATATAGGCAGCCCAGATTCAAATGAAGTGGAAATAAACTCTGTCTCCCCATGGGGTAGTGGCATGCATAAACAGGGAAGGAAAGAATTGATGACAGCTATCTTTGGGACTGGAAACTGTGGAATGTAATCATTCTCAAGAATCCTTTGTTTTCATAAAACTATGACTTCAAAACATGTTCAGGTTTTATTATATCAGAGAGATTGTGCAGACTTTCTGGTTTAACAGAAAATTCTCTGGGAACCAGAATAGACAAATTCAGGAAAGCGCAATGCCTTACAAAGGCCTGTTGTTTGTTTTTGTAACCTTCTTGGGGTCAAAGACTGTATACACTTTCTCACTATATTCTTTATTAATAGTAGTGACTAACTTCCAGTAACACAAAATGTTTATTTTGACTCTGTCAACTTAAATCTTTGTATTTGAATTTTTCAAATCCTAATGAGTGATTGGGAAACACAGTTTACCAAGAAGAGGAAGTGGTTTGGAGACAGTGGTGGATATGTTAAATAAATGTATTAGTTACACAGAAAGTATTAATTACACAGAAAGTAAATACATTTCAATTAAATTCACTTTTTTTCCCCAAAAATCAAGCACTAATATTATCTGTATAACACCTAGTTAAAAAGGGGAATAAAACCTCACTGAACATATTGCTGGATCTATAGGATTTAAGTAAAAAACTTGTTTTCTAGAAGTTAAACTTCATATGCCTAATACTTGACAATCAGGTAGAAGTATATGTTGACCAAATTATTAAGACTGACCAGAATTAAAATCTAGGTAGAAACAAATGGCTTAAAGTTACTTTACGCGGGTCCCTTTATGGACCAGGACTATCATACAAAGAAAATCTGAGATAGAGAGGAGAAGGGAGTTGGGGGAAATTGGAAGGGGAGGTGAAACATGAGAAACTATGGACTCTGAAAAACAGTCTGAAGGTTTTGAAGGGGCGGGGTGTGGGAGGTAGGGGTACCAGGTGGTGGGTATTATAGAGGGCACAGATTGAATGAAGCACTGGGTGTGGGGCAAAAATAATGAATACTATTGTGCTGAAAGTAAATAAAAAAGATAGTATACAAAAGCTCCTTTGCAGTCCCTGGTCCTTCCTTGATCTCCTCATCTCTGGATTCTTCCTGTGTGTATTAGTCAAGGTTCTCCAGAGAAAAAAAACCAACAGAATGTGTGCGTGTGTGTGTGCGTGTGTGTGTGTGTGTGTGTGTGTGTGCATTCATCCATTCATTCATTCACTTATTATGAGGAATTGGCTTATGTGATTATGGATCCTGAGAAGTCCCACAGTCTTCTGTCTGTTTACTAAAGACCCAGCAAAGTCAATGGTGTAATTTAGTCTGAGTCAAAAGGCTTAAGGACCAGGGGAGCCAATGATTTATATCCCAGTCTGAGGCCAGACAAGATGAAATGGTATGTCCCAACTCAAGCAAACAGTCAGGAAGTAACAGAGGGGCAGAGTCTTCCTTTCCACACTTTTTGTTCTTTTCAGGCGCTGAGTGGATTGATATGTCTACTCACTTTAGGAGGGTCAATCTACGTTACTGCTTCATGGATTGAAGTGCTAATCTCATCTTGAAATACTCTCATAGACATACCCAGAAATAATGTTTAATCTAGATGCTCCCTGGCCAGTCAAGTTGACAAATAAAATTAATCATTACACTCTATGCTCGTACTTGCTGCTATTTGAGCTCACTTCTTTGAGGTTTTCCCCTTGAATCTCAACACTTTTTTGAGACAGATTTTAAACCTAATTTTCTACCTTGTCATCAGAACCTTATACAAAGCACTGGACAGTTGCCCTCTGGTCTTACAAAACAGAACTTGCTAACAGAAACTTAGTCTTTTCTCCATTTTTTTCTTCCTCCTGCTATTCCTTCCCTCCTTGTTTGCCGCCTTCCTTGTATCTTTTCTCCCCTTCCTCCTTTCTTTATTCTTCTCTTCCTCCTTGTCTGCCTGCCTTCTTTCCCTCCCAAATAATTACGCATGTACTTAGGTGTTCAGATCACTAATTCTGATGTTTAGGACCCAGTGACCTACAAGATAGAGAAGATGCCAGCCTTTCAGAAACCTACCCTCAAACACTAAATAGTTTGAAAATTAAGGATTTGGCTCTAATTGTAAATGCTATGAAGAAGCAACAGAGGCAATAAAAGAACAGGATAAGACTCTTGGGGTAATCTTGTGTGGTGGGGGCAGTCATCTTCCTGGAGTAAGTGATATTAACATTGAAATCTGAGGAATGCTTACAAGTTAGTCACGTGGACTCTGAGGGATACTGGTCTTTCAGGCAGAGAGTAAAACGTGCTAATGGATGGGGGTAGGGGTGATTTGAGGAAGAGAGAAAAATTCAGTGTCCCTGGGGCTTATTAGAGAAAGAAGGAGAGTAGGCAAAGATGAGCCTGCAAAGGATGGTAGGAGCTAAATAATGCAGCGCCTTGTGAGTGATGATAAAGCTCCTGGAGGGCATTAGGTGGAGAGGGATTAAGTATTTAATCTGCGTGGGACTGAATGAATGACCGCGCCTGACCATTAGTGTAGGGAGGAGGAGAAATGGACGTACAAAACTCACAATTAAATGAAACTTTGAGATAATCTTCGATTTGTGTTCACTTATTTTATACCCATTAGCGAATAATAGTTTTAAATCTTTCAAATTGAACACGACTGTGGTCTTGTTTGTTTTTACTCTTTACCTAGAGTATGCTCTGCTTCTGTACTTTACATATGAATCCCGTTCTCTGAATTGAATTCAGAAGCTCCTTTAACTGATACATTTTTGGACTTCACATAAAAGTAAAGGAGGATCAAGAGAATACTACAGTACTGTTTGTAGTTCTCTGTTTATAAGAAAACATAGCAATCAGTGTTTGCACCCCATGGAAATATGGTTTCAATTTTGTCCTTGAAATACGAGAAGAGATGTGTTGCCAGCACATATTTATTCCTGCAACACATCTTTTTATTTCTGAAGTGTACAGATGTCCCATGAAGTATGCTTTCAGCTTTTTCAAGTTTAGTTTCATTTTAACGTGATGAACACCTGATAAATGATAGCACTTGACACAATGATGAGAATACTAGCTGGAATGATGTGCCCACAGAGATGGCAGATGGACACCAATCGCCTTGAGTCTACTAAGAATATCAACTGCTGCCTTATTTGTTGGGATTTATATTTGGACATACTGGCTAACTTTCAAGTCTGAACTTTGGATTGGTTAGAGTCAAAACAAGAGGCCAGGTTTTGAGGCTGGATTTTTAGAACTCCCGCTTTGAACTGTGTAGCTTATCACTGTATTGAATAACATAACAGGAAAAGATGACTAACAATCATGACTTTGAAAGTTCATTAGAAAAATGACACATATTCATTTGCCACACATTTGAAGCCTTAAGGTTTACCTATGACCAACAATATGGCCTGCAAATAGTAAAAATATAACCAATATTAAGTAGACTTTCAAATCAATTGTCCGTTTTAGGACTTCATGTTCATACTTTTCTTCTTTTTTATTTAGTATTTATGAAGCAATCATAGTATGCAATCCAGCCTTGACACAAAGAAAACTAAAATATGAAATATATTTTTTTGGCAAATTTACTCTGGGATACAAACGTTCTCTCATGATAAATGGGTAAAGGCCCATCAGAGTTGGCCTTGAATATATTTGGGTTTCCTCTTACCACTATTGCATTCAGTCTTACTTCTTCTCTTACATCAACAACTCATGTCGTTATTATTTTATTTTATTCACTACATTACCCCAAAAAATCCCAGAAAAAATTCCTTTTCTTCATATCCTCAAGTCAGTATCAAGATCACTGTGTGGAAGAAATTTAGAAACATTAGGAATCTGAGTGGATATAAAGATTTTGTTAAGCTTAACCAACACAGTAATTCTATTTCTCGAAGTGTTATGTGTTTATATTTCTGCACAATTGGGTATTGATTTTCAGTTAAGGTTAAAAAAAAAAAAAGTCTCCTCAAATCTAGATTTTCCCATTACTTTGCTGATGTTGCTTGCATGAAATTCACCAGTAACAGCCTACTCATAAAAATCCATTAAATTTCATGATTTTTTTTGTAGTATTTGTCTTTGTTGACCACGTTCCTACCTACCACTTACCTTTTTCCTGTCTCTGTTTTCTCATATATAAATTGGGTTGTTGTTAGATTTAAGTAAGTTAATATATGTAGAAATTTTAAAGTAGGGTCTAACATAGGGTAAGGGCATAATACTTTTAGTTATTTTATTATTATATACCTTCCTAACATGCCCTACTCTGTGTTTCCTGAAAGTAGAGGCTGAAAGCAAAGCTGGTGTGAAAGTGGTTTATTGTGAAATGATCCCAGGAAGAAGTAAGGAACTAGAGGAACAAAACAAGGAAGGAGGAAAAGCCAACACAAGTTTATAGTTTTATCTGTGAGAGATTATGTAATGCATTTTGAAAGTGACTACATTTGTTTATTGTCTAATATCCTGTTATTTGGGATAGCTAAATGAACATTAATTTCCCTGTATTTTCAGGTTGAGAAATTGTTAGTGCCAAGCTGGTTCAGCATGTTAGAGAGGGCAAGAATTGATGGAATCAGAGCGCAGGCTGAGGTGAGAAGCTGTCGGGTTGCAACTGTGCAAAGCTTGTCAAAGACTGTGCAGAACTGGTTTCTGCTGCTGCATGGTGGTAGTAGGAGGTGTGGCCAAGAGTATTTTAGATAGTGTTCAAATGGTATCTAATATGCACATACTCTTGGATTTTTTTCTTATCTCCTTAGCTACTCTTTTTGCTCTCTTAACATTTGGACTCCTTTTTTTTTTTTTTTGTAATTTTTTAAAACAAATTTTGTGGTATAATTCACATAAATAAAATGTATTGATCTTAAGTAAAGAGTTGGATGGTTCTGACTTATATATCTATTTAAACCACTACTCCAATTGCAGTCATAAATCATATCCAGTTCTCACCCAAATTCTCTCTTGCTTCTTTATAATCAACACCCCCAGCTCTGCCTTCAGGCAATCAATGATCAATAAACATGCTGAGCATTGTTTTGTAGACATTTTAGATATTTTTATTCTTTGTGAAATATTTGTTCAAATATTTTATCTATTTTTACTTCAGTTTGTTTTCTTGTTATTGTGTTGTAAGAAGGCTTTATGTATTGTGGATATAAGCCCTCAATCAGATGTATGTATTAGGAATTTTTCCTATTCTGTGGTTTGCCCTTTTATTTATCTTTAGCAATGTCATTTGAAGAGCAAGAGTTTAAAATTTTGATGAAGTCTAACTTATCAATTTTTTTAATCATATAGGTCTGCTTTTTTGTGTGCAACCTAAGAGATCTTTCCCCATCCCATTATAGCACATTTTCTCCTGTTTTCTACTAAAAGTTACATAGTTTCAACTCATATTAGGCCTATGATACATTACAAATTAACTTCATATATTGAATGAGGTAAGAGTCAGGAAATAAGTTTCTTTTTTTTTTTTTTTTTAAAAACAATATGGCTATTCTATTGTTCCAGTGCCATTTATTGAAAGGTTACCCTTTCTGCATTGCGTTGCCTTGGCATTTTTGTAAAATATCAATTGACCATATATATGTGGGTTTATTTCTAGATTCTTCTATTTCTTTGATTTACATGTCTAATCTTATATTAATACCATATTATCTGTTTTATTGCATTTTTATAGTAAGCATAGAAATCAGGTAATATAAATCTTCTGATTTTGTTCTTTTTAAAAATTATTTTGTTTCTACTTGTTCATTTATACTTTCATAAGAATTTTAGAACTAGTATATCAATTTTTACAAAAATTTTGCCATATTTTGGTTGAAGTTACATAGAATTATAGGCCAATTGAGCAGAATTGGTATTTTAACAATAACAACTCTTCCTATCAATAAACAGAGTATGCCAGTCCATTTATTTCACACTTCTTTAATTTTTCATAATAGTATTTTGTAACTTGTAGTATTTGTAATATTTGTAATGTAAGGGACAAATAGTTTACATCTTTTGATAAACTTATCTCTAGGTATTTTGTGGTTATGCTTCTTTATAAATGGTATTTTATAATTTTGAATTTTCCAGTTGTTTTTTGATAGCATATCTTCATACAATTAGTTTTGTATATTCTTATATTTTTTCATATGGATTTTACCTTATAGCCTTACTAAATGCACTTATTAATTCTCATAGTTTTCTTTGTTGAATCATTATCAATTTCTGTGTACTCAATTATCTTATTTGTGAATGAAGACAATTAGCCTCTTAAAAAAAAATCTGTATACTTTTTTTTTTTTTCTCTTGCCTTATTTCTCTGACTTGGACTTTCAGTGCAATGTTTAATAGACGGGATGAGAGTAAATATCCTTGCTTTGTTCTTGATCTTGGGGGAGAAGTAATTTTTTTTTCCACCATTGAGTGTATAATAACTACAAGGTTTTTTAGATGTTCTTTAGTGAAGGAATTTTCATTTTAGTTCTATCAATAATGGGTGTTGAATTTTGACAAATGTATAGACCCAATTTCAATACCGGCTTTCCCTTTCCCTTTTTTTTTAATATAAATTTTTAAAAATTTATTTATTTTCAGCATAACAGTATCATTATTTTTTCACCACACCCAGTGCTGCATGCAATCCGTGCCCTCTATAATACCCACCACCTGGTACCCCGACCTCCCACCCCCCCGCCACTTCAAAACCCTCAGATTGTTTTTCAGAGTCCATAGTCTCTCATGATTCACCTCCCCTTCCAATTTACCCCAACCCCCTTCTCTCTAACTCCCCATGTCCTCCATGCTTTTTGTTATGCTCCCTTTTATCTTTAATTAAAACATTTACTTACTACAGTCACGTCATTCAGATATTAAAAAGTACGAAGTACCTCTATTCTTCATCTTCCCAGTTGCCATTCTTTATCCACAGATAAACACTTTTATTAATTTCCAGTATGAATAGGCATTCTGAATTTTTAAAATATAACCAATAGAAAATGTAATAGAAAATGTCAATATATATTCTAATTTGCTCCATCTTTTAAACACATAGAATTCTATAAAATGGTTTTGCACAGTGCTTTTTTTCACTGAATAGACCTTTGAAAGCTTTTCTCATGTAGTGCTGTTATGGACTAAATATTGTGTCTTTCCTCCACTTTCCCTAAACCCCCATGTGATCATATTTGCAGGTGAAGCTTTTGGGTTGTAATTATGTTTAGATGAGGTCATAAGGTTGGAACCTCCATAATCGGATGGTGTCCTTATAAGAAGAGGAGAAGACTAGCACTCTCTCTGTCTCTCCATCATATGAGAATATAACTAAAAGGTGGCTATTTCCAAGTCAAGAAGATGGCCTTTGCCAAGAACTACATCCCTTCTGGTACCTTGATCTTGACTTCCCAGTCTGCAGAACTGTGAGAAATAAATGTCTGTTGTTTAAGCTGCCTAGTCTATGGCAATTTGTCATAGCAGCCCAAGTGGACTAAGACAGTGCATAGAGAGATACCTTATTATTTCTTATAACTACATAATATTCTATTGAAAGGATATACATTTAGAAAACTAGTGCCCTTTGATGAAAATCCGGGTTGTTTCCAATTTTTTGTTGTAAGAATGCTGCAGAGGATAACCACATATGTACATCACTTCCCATAATTAGTAACCCAGTTCAAAGTTTACATGCATTTTTAATTTCGTTAGTACAAATTTGCATTGACTTGTTATTTTTCATTATCGTGAAATGACGAGACTCTTGCTCAGCTGTGTGGTGGGAATGCTCCATCCCGCTCTTGTCTAGAACCTGTTCTTCATTGATTGTTCTGACTCCAAGGCATGTGTTCTTTCTCTTTAGTTCCCACAATGTGTTTCAGAATAAACTGTGTCAGGATGATCACATTATTTATCATGATTTTATAGTGACTGTAAAGAATTCACAATCCCTTGATTTGCTGCTTATCAGTTACATTCAGTTGTATTTTTGTGACTAAAGCTGCTGGTGTTGCTAGATTACTAAGGAAAACATACATGCAAAGTTACAACGTAAAAAGATTTTTATTCTCCAGTTAGGCTGGAAAGTACCTGCTATAAAATTAAGCCTTCTTTCTTTCTTTCTTTTCATGGTACTCTTTCTTTGCACTATTTCTTTCTGTCCTTGAAAAAAGGGGTTCACTTGGAGTAGAAGGAGAAAAAAGATGGACAAGTTCAGTACTATCTAATTAATTTCCCATGTTTTGAAAAAGGGATTGACCCTCTCTTCTCTTAAAAACAATCGTGTTGGCATTTAAGCATGCTTTTTTGAACTGTTTATGTACTCTAGGTGGAGACCATCCCTATTTTGTTATCTCTTGAAAAGGAATGATAGGAACTTCCACAAATGCAGTAGATGGAGCCTCAACTATTCCTTGCCTATGTGTAGGGCTGACTCTAGATTTACTCATTATCTTAAAGAAATTCCAGCTTCATCTTCTTTGTACTCCCTGTGGAAAATAACTAGAAATGGTTATGTATGCTGGAAATAACACTGCAGATAACCAGTAAATCCAAATATGTTATCAACTCTGTTATATCTTCGATAATATATCATCTTGCTTTCTCTGAAGTTTAAGATAATAGGCCCTTTTCATCCCATTCCTATCATTTCCATCTTTGGAAGCACCTCTGAAGAGAGTACAAAAGGCAGAAGGGGAGCTGTATGCCAGGAGAATAGAACTCACTGTACAGAAATTAAAAGTGTGATGGAATCTCTTGAAGGAACAGAACAGAATGCAAAGCATTCTTGTGTGACTTTAACTTGAGCAAATGACAATGCTATAGAATTTAAATAATCAACAGTATTTCAAGAAATACTACAGAAATGTAAAGTGCCAAAATATCTCAGATGCTATGTTGGATTTGTATTCTTCTCAAATAGTTTTGGATGTTGGTGTGAGCGAGTAAGGAGATATTTAGGGCTAGAGAATAAGCAGAGCAATAAATTCCCTCCTACTGTTTTTAGTTAAAGTGAATATGTTTTATTCATTTATTATAATCTCTTCAATGAAGAATTCTTAATTGGAATCACTTTTATATCCCTTTTGTGCTCATATATTGAGTTAGTTTATTGGTTTGTTGACTTGAAAGAAATATTGGTTAAGAGCAGTGACTCTGGAGCTAGAGTCTGATTTTGAATTTTGGCTTCCCCATTTATTAACTAGTTGTCTCACATAAGCCCTGACTTCTCAGAGGCATAATTTCTCCCTTGGTAAAACAGATATAAAGATACTTTAAAAGGTCATTGTAAGGATTAAATGAGATAATATATGTTAAACATTCAACAGAGATTTCTGGCAACTAATAATTTTTTAATAAGTTATAGTAAAAATTAAAAGAACATAAATTATTTTCCATTCCAGGATAGATGCACTAATTGAATATGAGGAAATATACTTTAAGGTGATTATTTAAGCAAACAGAGAAAGACAATTATCATATGATCTCCCTGATATGAGGAAGTTGAGAGGCAATATGGGGGTTAGGGGGCTAGGAAAGGAATAAATGAAACAAGATAGGATCAGGAGGGAGACAAACCATAAGAGACTCTTAATCTCACAAAACAAACTGAGGGTTGGGGAGATAGGGGAGGGAGAGGGTGGTGGGGTTATGGACATTGGGGAGGGTATGTTCTATGGTGAGTGCTGTGAAGTGTGTAAATCTGGCAATTCACAGACCTGTACCGCTGGGGCTGATAAAACATTATGTGTTAATAAAAAAATTTTTAAAAAAGATGATTACTTAAGAAAACAATTCAATATATGGCAAAGCTTTATGGAAGCATACATATAGTGTGTGTATATATATACACACACACACATATACATACACAAACACAGATACATATATGCATATACACAAAGTAATGGACAAAAAGAACTTTAGGTAGCAAGAAATGAATGTGCTTAATCCATTTACATATGTTTTACAATTACTTATTCTAATATTTGTATCTGTTTCTGTATTAGCACATTCCAGAAGAATAAGCAATGTTTCTAGGACTGCTTATTCAGAAAACACATCTGCATGTACTTTAAGAATCCACTGGGGTTCTAGGCTCCCCATAGTATAATGCTGTTGAGTATAACTTAGGCTGGAAATCTTTAAGGGATAGCATTATAACACATCCCGTGACTTCATGCATTATCTGGCTGGCATTGTTCCCAGTGGGGCAAGAGAGACATACACCAACATGACTGTCAAAACAAGTGAAGATGAATCATCTGAAACTATTTTAAAGAACAGGATTAGTGAGGACAGCCTACTAATTTTCATTTAAGTGTTTTGTAATATCACTTGATATTAGACCTTCTGTTCAGGAACATACCACCTGCAAATTCTATTTCTTTATTAAATCCAAAAAGTCTAACTTTCAGAGTAGATGACAGAGAGCTAAAAGGAAATGGGGAAAAGTAAAAACTTATAAAGAAGTTTTAAATGAGATGACTGAAAATATCCAGAGAATCATTTTTATCATCGGTAAATATGCTTTTCACCCTTTCCTCTTGATTCACATAAATTTAATAAAGAGAGTAAAAAAATGTGTGCTGGCCTGCATTTTATTATGTCATAACTTTTGCATGGTACCGCTTCTCTGTTTCTCACTTCATCAGAGCTGTTTTTCATTTGGTTGGACCTCCTCAGCTGTGACAGTGTCGGAAAAAAGCATCTGTACTTGTGCAATCATCTACTGAAAGCTATTCTGTTTCCATGTAACTATACGTCTCTTTGAGACCAAATGGGAGATGGTTAATGTTAATAAATAAGCAGTTTCTGCATAAATAAAGACCAGGCCCTGAAATCTACAGACTTGATTAATTATTTTTTTTCTGTGCCAAGCCAAATGGACTCATAAAACAAGCGATAAAGCTGTGAATTGTACACTTAGTTACAAAAGCATTCAGCATAAATATGGTTTCTATTTGTAAATACAAATATTATAGCGCTGTGGGATTCAACCTTAATCCATTACAATAGAGAAAAATACAAATATATGACCCTTGTGCATAGAGCACGTTTGTGCCAAAGTACCGGAGCAATGGATAGTATATTTGTCTTTGTTTTGGACGCCAAAAATATGCTTCAAAGGTTTGGAAGATGTGACCAGCTCACCTCCTTTCTGGCCTCTCACTGTTCCTCACAAACTTTAATATTTAATCTGATCAAATGGGGATATTACATGGTGATTTTCATTCTAGCTGTGTATAGTTGCATGCATTTAAGAATATGGTCTTTAAAAAAATACTGGTACTCATTTTTTAATAAGATTGCTTCATACTTCTGTAAGTGTAGAAACTGAGGACTGTAATAAAGGAAGAGCAATGTTAGCTTTTATTTTTCTATTGCTATGAGGATAATTTTTACTACTGTTTGAATAATTTGTACAAATAATCTCTTTTGCTGCAATTTTTCTCATTTGTTACAACGAGACCATAAATTCATGACTGACCACAATAACAATTGGTTCTCCTAGGTTGGATTTTGATGCCACAATTTCACCATTTCTCTTTAAGATCCAATAGTTGGAGAACTCAAGTTGGGAGGAAGGAAAACCCTGTTTAAATATAAATAGCTTTGACAATCATCTGGGATAGTTAAAAGGATTATGAGAAACACATGAAAGGTAATAGATACTTTTTTCTTGACAATAGAGTTCAAAGTTTCTTCAGTTCTGAATGTTCTACTTTACAACGAAAATATAAATTAAAAAGATAAATTATTGTATTTGATTTGTGGCCTTGATTCCATTTAACAACAAAACTACTTTGTGATGATAAGATCCTGGTAAACTATTGTCTTCTTTTTAAAAATATACTACTTTTTTACTAACAGGATATTTGGAAAAATTGGTACTTCAAGAATACCCATTTATAATTAACATGAAAATATAATAAAAAAATTAACTATGCCTTAAGGAATATGAAGTCCCTATGAAGAACCCCCAGATGTCCTGCTAGACTTCAGTTGGCTCCACTGGCAATTGCCTTCTGACCAATCTATATTTAATACCTATTATGTTCAACTGTCCCCCTCTGATCTGAATCTAGTATTCATGATCCTCTGTGTAAATATTTGTATATTGATCCCAGAAAAGGAAGGTTGTGACCAAGACCACTTCTGCTCTAGTATATATTTTTCATGCCTAAACTGAAAATTGAATTCAATTTTAAAATTAAGTAGTACCTGTTCTGTGAAGTTCTCTTCAATTTTTTAATTCTGTCTCAACCCTAAATTTAGATCTTCCTCCTTCTGTAATCCTATTACCTTTTAGGTAGATGCACACTTCCATTAGAGACAAAATCATACTTTAATGTATGCCCTGATTTCGCTTATCACCTCTTCTGTTTGGTCTATAAGATACAGAAAATGTCTTTCGATCGAATGCTTGTTAAATTAAAAAAAAAACTAATATGTGATGAGTAATTAATTAATTCAAAGTACTTAGAAAATTTATTTTGAAATTCTGGATTACAGATAAATTACTGATTTGATACACTCTTTTTCACTCTACCTGAACCTGTTTTCAAGCCCATCATCTAAAATGCTTTGATAGTAGAATGAGGAATATAATTTAGTTCAGCTAGCCATTTAACTATGAAACCCATATTACTTATGTAGTTAAGTGTTTCCAAATTCTGAGGGAATTAAATACATTTTTAAGAAAAGCATGTGAAACCAGAAGTAAATAATGAAAAATTATTCATAAGAAGTTTCTATGAGCACAAGGTATCTTAAATATTTTGGAGACTCTTTGAATGGCATATTCAAATCATTGGAAGTTTAAAATCCAAGCGTTCTCTTGCTACTTCAAGTTTTTTTTTTTTTTAATAAAGAGAGTAATAAACAGGTGAAAGCAAATACATGCATTATGAAATGTTTTGATTTCGGTAATTAATACTCTATGTGTTCTCTTGTGTTTTATTTTTGTTGAGAAGAGAAATTTACATATTTATCGTCCTATTATATATATTTTGTAAGTGAAATAGTGCTTTTATTAACCATTAATTAGTCTATACGAACTTGCTACATTGACCTTTAGTCCCCACAAAGGGTCTAAAAGAAACAGGAGTATAAGCCACTTAGGTGTCATAAAATCCCAAAATTAAAAAGATATGGTTGTTGTTTTCTATTGCTACAGCCAACTCATTCCCTTGAATGTTAAATAGTAGACTGTCTCCTTTTAGTCTTTGTTCATGCCTTTACAATCATTGCAGCTATTTTAATATCAATGGTATTATAGTTGCCCCTAAAACTGAGCTTATTTCTGTCAATTGGGCTTAAAACATTTTAAGACTCCATACAATATGTACACTTTAAGAAAGGAACCATCAAGATCTTATTCATGTTTGGCTAAAGTGATAGGACTAGCTCTCATATTAGTTTAAATTAAAAAGGAGATTCATTAAATAAATAAACTCTTAAAAAAAAAAAAAAAAAAAGGAGATTCATAAGAAAAATGCCAGGGTGGACCACTAAGGAAGGTAACAGGAAGGAACCAAGACAGCCTGGATATTAGAAGCTCTCTACTTCTAATCAGTGCTTCTTTCTGTGTGTTAGGGCTGCTGGGAATTCTGATGTCTTGGAATTTGATTTTAATGATCAGAAAGGAAAGAGATTCTTAGCATCTCTAGCAGAACAATCCTGGGGAATTACTCTGATTGGCTTCCTGAACACTTATACCCATCCCTGGATAGATCGGTATAGCCAGAACTAAAGTAAATTATGAATGATCCAGCCTTGAACTCATGATGACCTCTGTAATCAAGATATAGGATTTTTTAAAAAAGATTTTACTTATTTATTTGTTTGACAGAGAAATAGATCACAAGTAGGCAGAGAGGCAGGCAGAAAGAGAAAGGGAAGCAGGCTCCCTGCTGAGCAGAAAGCCCGATGCGGGACTCGATCCCAGGACCCTGGGACCATGTCCTGAGCTGAAGGCAGAGGCTTTAACCCACTGAGCCACCCAGCCACCCTAGGGTTGTTTTTTTTTTTTTAAAGGATGGTGATGGCGATGCCAGGCCAACAATAGCAATTGCTGCTACAAAGAGAACTCAATAATTTTTATTTCATTAACCTTTATTGCCTCATTCTGTAATGTCTTTGAGATTACAGAAAAATAGACCTATATTAGTGTCAAATATTTGTAATGGTGTTATTAATTTAAAGGTGGAAATATTTTGTCTGTAAAGCAGTTAAGTATTTTCTCTAGCTAGGGATTATTATATATATATATATATATATAAAACCCAGTATTGAGGCCAGATGTTAAAGTGAAATTTTAATTGAAATATTAGATGTAATGGGCTATGAAATTCTAAAGTGAGATGCCAGACCAAGAAGAACATTTTCAAAGGAAATGTCTGTAAATGGGCTTCTTGACATTAAAAATCTCTTACTCACATTGGGAATATAAATAACAAAGAGCAGAGAGGGAGTGGAGATTAGTGAACAGGATTTTTTTTTTTTTTAAACAAAATTAGGATTCCCTCTTCATTTAAAGTCAAGCGAGGATTTCTAACAGGATTACTCAGAGACTGAACTATGGCCTGGGAGTTAGGGAGTCACAGAAACGTAGAGGTAAGGGAACAGCTAGCTACAATGGGAGTGGAATGTAGCTCCTCTGTTGGGATTGTCCTGCTATGCTTATGTGGGAAAAGGATGCCCAAGAGATTTGTGCTCATCATATATGGTTGAGATAGAGAATTTTCATAAGATGTTTATTAGATAGTATACAAACAGGTCCACGAAAGGCAAACAAGCCTCAAAAGGAGAAGCTAGAGGTGAATCGCCAAACTCAATCTGGCAGAGAAGGAGTAAGCAACCACAGAAGTGGAGTGCATTTACCTTTGTCTAGAGAATGGCAGATCAGACACCACCTCAAAAGGGAGGAGGGTAGAGTAGGGCATTCCAAACAAATATAAAAGTTCCCCAGAAGAGAAAGTGTTAGCTTTAACCATCTGCCAGCTCTTCAGAGATAGAAGGAAACTTCAGACAATGGCAGTCAGGTAAGAATTTCCTTGCTCCAGCTCATCTCTTGTTCTTCCTCTCAGAGTAGCTTTAGAGGGAAGCTTTAATAACCACAGTTAGCAAGATAGTGGTATAGGACTGAAGGCCTGAGGAGAAGAGTGAGAGAGAAAAAGATACAACATGAGTACCTCTCACCACTTTTTTTTTTTTTTAAAGATTTTATTTATTTATTTGATAGAGATCACAAATAGGCAGACAGGCAGGCAGAGAGAGAGAGAGAGGAGGAAGCAGGCTTCTCGACATGCTAAGTACTAAAGACCAAGATTAAGTACCAAGTACTAAGTACTAAAGACTAAGACTAAGTACTAAGACTCGACATGCTAAGTACTAAATCTGGGCTTTGAAACCCTGAGTGATCATGCTATTTTTTTTCTTTTTAAATCTGTAAGTGAGAACAGTTATGGGGCTACTTTTGTTTTATTCCAGAGTAAAAGTGAAGAGCTCTTATCACTGAATAAATTTCGAAAGGAAAGTAGATAGGGGAAGGAAAGTGTATTTCTGATTATAATCTTTGAGTTTTTTTTTTTTCTTGCTTGCTTGCTACATTTTTCTTTTTCTTTATTAAGCGGATGTACTCCCTCAGCTACATTATCAGGTTCTTAGGCTATACCTAACCAAACAATTCTTGTGAGGTGGTAGAACTTCTATTTTATCACGTCTGATATATAGAAATTCTGTGTACTGCATTATTTGTACCTGTGTGCATATATATTTTGTGTTCTTTATCATTTAATTCATCTGATGTCCCAATACAATATTAATTATAGGAACACCTTTGTTGAACTTAAAAATTATTTGAGAGTCAGATTCATATTATAAAAGCAATAGAGAAAAATCAACCACTAATTAGAGTTTGGAAAATACATTTTTACAGATTAAAATGAAAAACAAAATGCCATTTAAATGTTTTAATTGGTTTCAGTTTTACAACTGCAAACCAGATGGTTTCTTTTCAAGTAGTTTACAATGTCTTTGCCGAATAACTGAATTACCAAACCAGCTGTTATTATTAACATTTACCTAAACAGAAAAACATGTCTGCTATTTGTTTGCTAAAAAAGTACCTGCTTTGCAAAAGTTTGGCAAACAAACCATGACTCCATTCTGGATAGCATATATTTTAATAAAATAGAGAGCAGAGATAAATAGAGATGCACATATTAACTTATATCTTAAAACAAATGCTAATTTAAAAATTTACCTTATTTACCAGGTGTCAGTACCAAGCAATCTCTTGCGGATTCTTTCAATTGTGTGATTCTATAATTGTAAAACCATTTACATTTTTAATGTGAAGAGACTGTTTTTAGACTTGTTTTAAAACTCTGTTAATAATTCCCTTTAACTGCTTGTTAAAATATTATATTTTGGAAACACTAGTCCTAGCAGAAATTTGTTTCTGATGTAAGCTGAGGCTTTCTAACTCTAAACTATGAGCAAATGTAAACTTGTAGATACCAATTGTAGTTGGAGTGTTGAATGCACAATCAATTCTCTTTAGAGTGCATTAAGGAAAAAGACAGTTATGGGGAAGGAATAGTGAAGAATGCTCTTTCTATTCTTTAACCAAAAAGATAAATTATCAGGGAAAATTCTGACTATAAAAATGACAGTATACACATTCTATTACAGTCATTTTCCACTCAGAATTTTCCTTGAAATTTATGGCTTTGGTGAAAGGACTGAAAGCTAATTTTTGTCTCATGACTCTATGGCTGGGCATTGTTACTGATCTGGGTTTAGCTTAACTGATCAAAGCAGGACTCTCCCAGACCTCTATCTCTCAGCAGTTGGAGGCTCGGAGGGGGCCAGTTGGTGCAGGATGGTCAACACAGTGATGACTCAGCTTTGCTCCCGCTATTCCTCATATTTCCCCAATAAACTAGGTCCGGCATCTTCTCATGATTCTGGTAAGGAGCAAGAGGTCGAGTCACAGTGCACAAGAATTTTTCTCACCTCCGGTTGTGTCATGTTTGATAACATTTCTTTGGCCAATGCAAGTGCTGTAGTTGATCCTGGAGTCAGAGTGGGAAAGAATGCCCTGACTTTGATCAGAAGCATAAAAAGTGGAGCCACCAATGCAATCAAACAAATACACAATCATATAGGTGTACACTAGCATTCCTGGTCATGATGTATCATAATTTACTTACTCATTTCCCTACTTATGGATATTCAATTGATTCTAATCCTTTTTTTTTGCAATTACAATCAATGCTGCAATAAAACTCTTTGTACATACAGCTTTATGCACAGGTATGAATATTTTTAAAATTTTGAACATACAAAAATATGTCCTCACCACTGAGATAAAATAGTTTTCCATATTTTGTCATACTTGTTTCAATCTTTGTGAATATCTCGTTTTTAGTTTGAAGAAACAGCAACAGCTGAAGCCCCATTGTTTATCCATCCCTCCATTTCCAGAGGCAACCACTACCCTGAAGTTGCTCTGTGCAATTCCAGTATGTGCTATACATGTATGTAAAACTATACTGCTTGCTTTACATTTGAACATTTTTATATCAGTGTTCTCATACTACATATAAGTTTCTACAGCCCTATTTTTATCCAACATTAAGTTTTTGAGATTTAGCCATATTAATGCATGCAGATTTACTTTAATAATTTTTTTAACAGCTCTAGGCATCATTCCATTGCATGAGTAAGCCAGTTATTGTGAGGTAGTTGTATTTTTCCAAAATTTTTTTGTTGCAGAGTGCTCAGTGACCACCCTTATACATGTTTCTTTGCATATGTATGTGAAAGTTGTCAAGGACAGAAACCCAGAATAATTTTTGTCTGGTAGGGGCACCTCGGTGGCTCAGTGGGTTAAGTGCCTGCCTTCGGCTTAGGTCATGATCTTGGGGTCTTGGGATTGAGCCCCACATTGGGCTCCCTGCTCAGCTAGCTCCCTGCTGCCTTTCTCTCTGTGCTTGCTCACTCTCACTTTTGCTCTCTTTCAAGTAAATAAATAAAAAGCATTAAAAAGGGTGAATACCCAACTTTTGTAGCAACATGGACGGGACTGGAAGAGATGATGCTGAGTGAAATAAGTCAAGCAGAGAGAGTCAAGTATCATGGTTTCACTTATTTGTGGAGCATAATAAATATCATGGAGGACAAGGGGTGTTAGAGAGGAGAAGGGAGTTGGGGTAAATTGGAAGGGGAGGTGAATCATGAGAGACTATGGACTCTGAAAAACAATCTGAGGGGTTTGAAGTGGCGGGGGGGTGGGCGGTTGGGGTACCAGGTGGTGGGTATTATAGAGGGCATGGATTGCATGGAGCACTGTGTGTGATGAAAAAATAATGAATACTGTTTTTCTGAAAATAAATAAAGCAATTTAACAAAAAAAAGCATTAAAATATTTCTGTTTAGTAGTATTAGTAGAGTACGTGCATTTTTTTGCTTTTTTACAGTCTCATCAAGAATGTATAACTGATTTGCCTTTCCTCACATTTCACAAAACTTTGATATTATCTAATCTAATAGTTTATGTCAAGCTGATGATTCTGAAATTGTATTTCATCATTACTTAAATTTATACTCCCATGATTTTAAGCATATTTTCATTTGTTTATTTTGTATTCCAGTTTCTATCCTGTTTCTTTACTTTTTCATGTAAGTTTTTGGATTTACTTGTTAGGTTCCATAAAAATCCTATGGATTGAAACTGCATTAATTTTATAGATTAATTTTGGAAGACACTGTCATATTTTTATTATTCATGATTACTATTCATAAACATTTTATAGCACTTATTTAAGACTTTTATATGCCTTTGAATAATATTTTACTATATTCTGTAAATGTTATACTTTATTTATTAGATTTATTCTCAGGAAATTTATGGTTCTTGTTACTATTGTAGATGATATCTTTTTTAAAATAGATTTTTCAGTGTGTCTGGGTGGCTCAGCCCATTAAGCATCTGCCTTCAGCTCAGGTGGTGATCCCAGGGTCCTGGGATGTAGCCCCACATCTGGCTGCCTGCTGGACAGGGAGCCTGCTTCTTCCTCTCCCTCTGCTGCTCCCCCTGCTTGTACTCTCTCTCTTTCGGTAAAATAGATAAGTCAAATCTTAAAAAAATACATTTTTCTGTTTGTTGCTTAAGTATATTGATCGCCATTGGTTTTATGTACTGAGCTCATGTCAAAAAAGCTTGCTAATGTCTTTTATTTAATGAAATTATCTGCAGATTTTCACAATAATTTTTTTTGTTTTTAATAGTGACAGTTTTCTTTCTTCATTTCCAAATGCTTCTACTTCCTATTTTTTATACACTTTACCTTATTTAACTGTAAAGAGCTTCCAATATAATGCTGACTAACAATGTTTCTGCATTATAAGGCATTGCTTATCATGCTCTGATTGCTTATCATGTTTCAAAATTGAGTTTGTTATCTGCAGTGGATTTTGAGAGATAACATTCATCATGGAGAGGCGGTTCCTTCTATTCCTAGTTTGCTAGTGGTTTTATTAAGTTATACATGTGTGATGAATTTGTATCATAATTGTTTACTTCTGTTGACATGTTCATATGATTTTTTCTCCCTCCTTTAAATTCACTGTGGTGAATTTACATTAGTAACCATAGAGAGCAAGATGGAGTCACTCATGTCAAGCAGGGGCCTGTGTGTCAAGCAATGACTCCAGCAGTTAAGTCCAGACCCCCACCAGCTGACCATACCCCAGAACTGATAACAAGTAGAAGCAGAGGAGATCTGCAGGGGCCTACGACTGATTAAATCCCTTTAAAAAGAGAGGATTTTTGCAGCAAACTCTGACTCCTGCTCAGACACTGACCCCTCTATGTCTGACTACTTCAAAAAGGCGGCTGCCGCCAAGCTCTGCCCAGCTGATCTCCTGACAGAACCGAGATCCTTCACTGCTTGATCACAACAAGCAGTAAGTGCCCAGAGCCCACCGGGATGGGACCAAGGCCTTATCTCAACCCCGTGCCCACCAAACTGACTTTAGGTTTGGTTCTTCAGCTTCCTCTTCCCCGAGTTATCTTGTGTAACTCGTCTTGTGTTCTGCTTTGTGTGCTGTTGTAAGAAGTCAAGTTAATCATGTGGTGAAACATCCCTGAGTTTGGAATCCTGAATCTGCTTTCTAATTATGTTAACCCTCCTTTATGACTGAATGAAGCTGACACTATGGAAGGACACAGCTCATGGGTATGCCTTCATAGGGTGCTTGTGACAGTAGCTGTTACAAAGTTAATCATCTTATATTCCTGGGTTAAATCTATTAATATGTTGCTAAATTTTTTTGCTAAGATTTTTATTTAGAATTTTCTATTTAGCCCATAAGTAAGAGCCTCTTTTATTTTTCTTTCTTTTATTGTCCTTATCTAGATTTATGTTAAAATTTTACTCTCATCATAAAAGAATGTGAAGAACTTTGCCTGTCATCTCTTCTTCCTCTGAAGATCTCTATGTCTTAGGTTTTCTGCAATTTCACTACAGTGCATTTGTTGTATATTAATTCTTTTTCCCCACCCCCTGCTTGTACTTCAAGGAGTTTGAGATTTTGTATCTTCTGTCAACTCTGGAAAATTCCAAGCCATTCAAAAAAGTATTGCCTCTTCCTTAACCTTTCTGTTCCCTTGATATGGAATCATCTTTATGTCAGACATTCTCATTCTATCCTCAACATCTCTTACTTCTCTTTAGGAATTTCTATAATTTTATATCTCTGTTCCACATTGTAGATAGTTTGTTAGATTTATTTTCCAGTTTAGTAATCCTCTCTTTAGTTTTTATGCATTTACTCACTTTAAGAATACTGATTTCCTTCAAAATTTTGTTCTACTATCTCATACACTTGTGGGTAATAATGCTGCTGTTTATACCTTCTGCTTTTGAATAATTCTGTTTTCTTTTGGATATTTTTTGGTGGATGTTGTATCTTCTCTTCTTTTTCTTAATCCTTTCATATTTTAATACACACACTTAATAAAATATAAAGCTATCCAATATTTCTACCTTCCTTCCCCAAACAGAAGAATATCGCACTATTTTGATTCTGATTATTCTTCCTCCTATCTCAAATGTCATTGTTGTTTAGGATTTAACTTCCACCAAATTCTCCCAAATTGATTATTATTATTACCCTTTATGATCAATGTTTGTTTGGATTTACTCACTTGTATACTTATCCGAATTTTTCTTTCTGGTTTTAACTTCTTTCTTCCTGAAAGACATTCTTTAGACATTGTCTCTGTGAAAGCTGTTGATGGTTAATGATCATTTTTTGTTTGTCTGAAAATGTCTTTTATATTGCCCTCAATGATAGGTTAGTTATAAAATTCTGTGTTGAGTCTTATTAGCTGCAGTGCTTTGAAGTTGTTACATCACTATCTTTTGGCTTCTATCGATACTATAGTAAATTATATTCTCAGCTTATTTTTCTTCTTTTGAAGGCTGTGGTTAATCTCTAGATGCATTTACCATATTTCCTTTGTCAGTGGTATCCAATTCCTAACATGTTTCTAGGTCTGGATTTTATTTATCCTGCTTGAGATGTATAATGTTGCTTGAAAGTAAAAATTCAGTTCTGGAAAATCCTAGCCATTATGTTTTGAATATTCCTTTTCTTCCATTCTATCTACTCTCTCCTCCTGAACTCCTATTTTTTTCTTCCATATTTAAAAAATTTTCATATTTTCCATCACTTAGTAATTTCCTCAGTTTATAAGTCACCACTTTCCTATTTTGCCACACCCAATGCCTTAATTAATTATTTAATTTTAAATAATACTCTTTTAAAATTTATTAATATTTGGCTTTATTTTTGAAAAAACATGGATGGCTTGATTTTTGTGATGAGTTGCTTTCTAATTAAAAAAATTTGAACATTTATTTTATATACTATAGTCCATCATGTCTTTATCAGATATTTTGAGGATCTACTTCAGATGCCTATTATTTCCCTCGTGCTCGCTTCTGCTGGTTAGTTTTTTCACGTTCCTTAATTTTGCATTAGAAATTTATGTATAGAGGTAGATTGGTAGAGAAAATAGAAGCTTGGATGTTGGAGGATATTATAAGGATACTGTTTTCATCACCTGTTCTGTAGTCAAATGCAAAAGTGTTCTTTTAAAACACATCTTTTCCAGGTCCCTGGCTGGCTCAGTCAGTAGAGCATGTGACTCTTGATTCCAGTGTCATGAGTTCAAACCCTTCATTGGGTGTGGAGACTGATTAAAAAAGCAAAAACCAAACCCCCCCCATATCTTTATATTTGCATATTATTATGAAAATTGAACTAATTATAGAATTTGATGATTAGTTTTTGGTTGGAAAACATCTTACAGAACATAATAACAAATTATAATAGGAGCAGTAATATAAACAGAAAATTGTTCATATCTCATGCAGTGTGATGACAGCTTTACAAGACTCACACAATCATTATTTCCTGCCAAAATAGGAAGGCAGCCAAAACTATACTATATAGTTATATACTATATAGGCAAATGTATACTATAGTCATAATATTAGGTATTTCCCCCTTTTCAAATCATATAATTCATGGTTAAAGAGATTAGCCATTTTCTAAGGTCTCAAAGCTAAATTATAGACATGTACTCAGATTCTAGTTTATTTGACTTTAAAATCCATTCTAATCTCTATTTATATTGACTCTCAGTAAAACCTCATGTATCAAAAGCTGCCAGTTATTATACATCCCTTGGTTTTTAGCTGGGCACACTGCAGCCCAAATACGAATAGCATTTTCTACTCTGATTTATGTTTTGGTGTCATCATGTATCGGAATTCTTTTCAAAGTAATATAAGTGATGTGATATGTGTAGTTTTTAGATACTGACCTTAAAGAAAGGGGCCATGTACTTCCCTTCTGCTTCCTCTTTTGTTCTTGCTGGAACACAAATGTGCCCACAGAAGATCAAGTTTAAGGATATGACCATGTTAAAAAATGGATTTTCAATAAGGAGTAAGAAAATTTTGTGATTGTCATTGCTAGTTTCATAATACTAAAAATCTAGCTTAAGTCAGTGTTTAAAATATAAACCATTTGACTGGTATTGATGAAAATTTCAAGTGAATTACTTTTTCCATTTTATTAATTAATTCTTCCAGTAGAGATGCAATCTTACTACATTAAAAAAATAGGAAGTTACAGAGAAAAAAATCACCTATAAAATTAATACCTTTTCAATCACATTTTGTGATTTTTCTTATGACCATTTTTTATAAACTTTATTTTTTTTTTATTAAAATTTTTTTAATTAATTTTTTATTTTTTATAAACATATATTTTTATCCCCAGGGGTACAGGTCTGTGAATCACCAGGTTTACACACTTCACAGCACTCACCAAAGCACATACCCTCCCCAATGTCCATAATCCCAGCCCCTTCTCCCAAACCCCCAGCAACCCTCAGTTTGTTTTGTGAGATTAAGAGTCACTTATGGTTTGTCTCCCTCCCAATCCCATCTTGTTTCATTTATTCTTCTCCTACCCACTTAAGCCCCCATAAACTTTATTTTTAACAAAAGATGTATAAACTAAATCACCAATGATAGAGTTTTTTGATTTTTTTTCATTTACCATTATAAAGCTACATTCTTACATATTTTCACCTGGTGATTAAAATCATGCTCTAAGTGAATGCATGGCAGATCAAGGACAGACTATATTTACTTAACTACACATTTTATGTTGTTCCCAGGTTTTGCTGTGATAAACTTCATCTCATCTCCACTGGAGGTAAATTTCACAAGGTTACCACTGTTTCTCCCTTATCTTCTCTGTAAAAGAGGATAATAATAGTACTTATCTCTGGAGTTCTAGAGAAGATTAGACATGTGCAGGTGTGGTTGATATCTAGAGCAGTCTGGGCACATGGTAAACATTCACAGAAGTATAATTATTTTTATCGTATTTTTTTTTATAATGGCTTAAGATGTTGAACAAGCCAGACTTGATGAAGTGTAGGCAGAAATAAACTTTCTTCTTCTTCTTTTCTTCAAACCTGTTCTTTTTTTTTTTTTTTTTAGATTGAAGTCTCAGGACTTAACTGTCTTCAGGTGATAAACTCAAAACCCCTGAATTTAGATGGTTAAAAGTTTAGTCTATTCTCATAATTACCTACCTTTTAAATTCAGTCCAGAGAAATAATAAAAACTTTAAACTTTTAGCCAACTTAAAACTTTTCTCTTCCAGTTCTTGTACCTGATCCCAACTGAGAAACCTGAAGTAGAAGGAGGGAGGAGTCTTATTTTTTTCACTTTATCCTAATAAAAGTTGCTGAATAATTAATTATGTTGGAATTTCCTGTATTTGCTTAAAAATTCTTCCTTCCCCCTGGAAAAATGTGGCTGTTTTAGGGATAGAAGAGAAAAAGTTTTACCTGGAAAGAAATAATTAGTTTCTTCTACTTTTATTGACAACTGGCCAACTGATGTCATGTTATTTTCTCACAGAATCCTTAATAATTTGTCTAAGGAAAGTGGTGCCAATTTGAAAACTCTTTAGAGTCCCTAGGTTAAGAGGGAAAAAAATACTGATGATTTGATGTGGGCCTATTACCAGTTGAGGAAAATTTTTAAATTACAGTATTTCTCTTTTGCCCTGCTCTATTCCAAATAATGTTCTAGTAGCAATTGTTCTCCATAGTGTAAAAAAAAGTTACAGAAAAATTGTTTGCAATGTAGCTTTTGCTCCTTATTCCCACTTGATATTTCCTAACTAAGTTCATTTGTTTTGGAATACTATGTCCTGTTTCAAAGCCATCTTTCAGTCATGGAAAACACATAAAAAATGCCAAGGTTTCTGGGATTCCTAACAAGGAATTATTTCAAAGCCAATATCCATCATCAACACTGAAGCATAGATTTGTGTCCCTATAACCACTCCATATTCCATATGAAAAATGGGATAATCAGTGAGGGGAAGAGGATTAGGAAAGATGCTCTTAGTTGAGCCAAACTTTTGAAACATGAATATTAATTAAGAGATGCACAAGTAAGCTGAAAGTTTCCAAAGCTTCTGGAATAATTTGTCTTACAAACCACTCTGTTCATGAAAAACTGAAATGGTGCAGGTTCCAAAATTTTCTGAAATTCTGTATCTCATAAATGATGAAAGAAGCCATGACAGAGGTATTTTAAAGTTATAAAAAGTTTTGGCTTATGTGCTGCCTCTGGCAGATTAAAATTTTTATTTTATTTTATTTTATTTATTCAAGTTTTTACTTAAGTTCTAGTTAACATATAGTGTAGTATTGGCTTCAGGAATAGAATTTCATGATTTCTCACTTACATATAAGATCCTGTGCTCATCAAAGTGCTCTCCTTAATACCTATCATCCATCTAGCCCATTCCTCACCCAGTTCCCTCCATCAACCATCAGTTTGTTCACTATAGTTGAGTCTCTCTTTTTTTTTTATTAAATTTTTTCTTAATTTTTTATTTTTTATAAACATATATTTTTATTCCCAGGGGTACAGGTCTGTGAATCGCCAGGTTTACACACTTCACAGCACTCACCAAAGCACATACCCTCCCCAATGTCCATAACCCCACCCCCCTTCACCCAGCCCCCCTCCCCCCATATAGTTGAGTCTCTTATGGCTTGCTTCTCTCTCTCTCTCTTTCGCTCTCTTTTTTCCGTTTCCACATGTTCATCTCTTTTGCTTCTTAAATTCCACATGTTAGGGAAATCATATGGTATTTGTCTTTCTCTGACTGACTTATTTTGCTTGACATAATACAGTCTAGCTCTATACACATCATGGCAAATAGCAATATTTCATTCTTTTTGATGGCTGAATAATATTCCTATATATGTAGCAATATATCTATACCTCTATCTATCTATCTATCTATCTAATCTATCTGTCTATCTATCTACCAATATACCACTTCTTCTTTATACATTAATCTGTAGATGGACATTTAGGCTCTTTCCATAGTTTGGCTACTGTTGATAATGCTGCTAAAAACATTGGGGTACATGTATAATACATGTAGAATCTGTATTTTTGTATCCTTTGGGTAAATACTTAGTAGTGCAATTTCTGGGTCATAGGGTAGTTCTATTTTTAACATTCTGAGGAACCTCCATACCATTTTCCAGAGTGCCTCACCAGTTTGCATTCCCATCAACAGTGTAAGAGAATTCCTCTTCTCCACATCTTTGCCAATATGTGTTGTATTCTATGTTGTTAATTTTAGCCATTCTGACAGTTGTAAGGTGGTATCTCATCTTGGTTTTGATTTGCATTTCCCTGATGTTGAGGGATGTTGAGCATTTTTTCATGTGTCTGTTGGCCAGCTTTGGAAAAATGTCTATTCATGTCTTCTGCCCATTTCTTAACTGAATTATTTATTTTTGGGGTGTTGAGTTTGATGAATTCTTTACAGATTCTAGATACTAGCCCCTTATCTGATATATCATTTGCAAATATTTTCTCCCATTCTGTAGGTTATCTTTTGGTTTTGTCAACTGTTTGCTGTGCAGAAGCTTTTTATCTTGATGATGTCCCAACAGTTAATTTTTGCTTTTGTTTCCTTTGTCTCTGGCAATGTGTCTAGTAAGAAGTTGTTACAGCTGAGGTCAAAGAGATTGCTGCCTGTGTTCTCCTCTAGAATTTTGATGGTTTCCTGTCTTACAATTAGGTCCTCCATCCATTTTGAATTTATTTTTGTACATGGTGTAAGAAAGTGGTCCACTTTCATTCTTCTGCATGCTGTCCAGCTTTCCCAACAGCATTTGTTGAAGAGACTGTCATTTTTCATTTGAATATTCTTTCCTGCTTTGCCAAAGATTAATCATTATGACAATAACCCAATTTTCTTAATGTTCTAATAAAACAATGTGTCAAACTTTTTGCAAATTAAAAGATTCCACCTACACAGTGTTAACTATTATTAACACTTTCATAATGCTTTGTTAACAAGCACAAAAGCACAAATCAGAAAAAATCTTTTAAGCCATTCATTTCATTTTAAATGATCCAAAAATGTTAATTCATATGAAAAAATTACCTAGTAACATATTCCATTTATGTGCATTAGTTCAATATATGAAAAACAAAATCAAATCATTTTCCAAGATGGTGTCAAATACCAGAAAGTATTATCAATTATTCTTTAAAGTTTTTAAATGTAGCTTTCTTAGAGAAATATGTTAATAAAATTTATTCAGTAAACATGTTAGCTAAAATATGAAATATGTCATCATTTCTTTTTTAAAGTATGTTTATTGTAGAATATTGGACATTTAAAATAAAAAAAAATCATCCATATGCCCATTATCTAAAAACTAAATTCATATTTTGGTCTATTTCTTCCCAATGTAGTGTCTGGGTGCATGGACACACATGTTTTTTAATATTCTTGGGGTCATACTATATTTAACGAGGTATACACATATTTTTCTCCCACTTGACATTAACATCACCTTCTTCTAGGCTTAAGTCTTTCATCAGTGTCATTTTTAATATGGCTACAATAATGGTTAACTGAATGAATGTATGTGCCCAAATTTCCACATTAGATAATGTTTTTTATTATGTTATGTTAGATATTTTTTTAAAAAATATTTTTAAAATCTCTGTGCATAAAATGGATTTTATATTTAAGATAATTTTTGTAGGCTAGATCCTGAAAACAATGCATCCCTATTTAAAAAAGAATCTTAACAGACATCAAAAGATGTCACCAACAAAAAAGGCAAAGATTCTCAAAATTTATATTTATATTTATTTCTCACTTATTAGAATAGAATGACAGGAGCGCAAATCTCTCAGTAATTTTCTTTGAACAAGTTTTATTTTTGTAAATGTCAAAGTAAACAGCAGTAGCATGGGGGTTTTGTGCTTTTCAAATCAGGGCAAAATTTACCTTAAAAAACTAGTTGGGATAAAGAAGGGGATGTATTTATCCTTCTAGTGTCACTGCTAACTCCTGTCCAGATCTTGCTGTTTCTATTTGGATGTCCTTTACTCTCCCTGGATTTGGACTTAGGGCTGTCATCACTCAAGACACTTTCAGTTTTGGGAGAAGATTCTAGTTTTGTGGGTAGGGTTCCAATAGCTGCCTTGTGATTCTCCACCCATTGAATCAAAGGAACTTACTTACTGAAAAACCATAAAAGAAAAGAAGAATGTTTTGAAAATTTAGGTTGTGATGAAATTTTCCAATGTTTTACTCTGTGAAGGTGAAAGTCTATAAAAAAATAAAACTTTTTAAAGGAAAGCAATTGAGCAGAATTTAAAACTTCCCTTTTATTTAGACATAAACTTTTTTATTTTGGGTCACTCAAGCTCTCTGATCATTTAATTCCATGTGCAATAGAAATAATAACACTCCATACCAGCCCCCTACCATAGTTTTGTTAAGATCAAATAAGATAATATCTAGAGAAATGCTTCACTACAGGGATAAATACAATTATTACCATAATACTCTACTTAACTATTGTTTCAAATGTACAAAAATTAAAATAAAAGTGTTCTCATTGTAGAAAGTATGGAAAATGCAGGTAAGTTGAAAATCCTTTTTAATCCTGTTCCTTGGCTTCCACATACCTACAAAAATGTCAGAGAATTACTTGTTAGTTTGCTTTAACTGTACTGTCTGATATGGTAGCTACTAGTGACATGTGGCTAGTAAATGTAAATGTAAATGTAAATGACATTTAAATAAAATTGATATTGTTAGTCACACTAGCTATATTTCAAATGCTCAGTGGTCACATATTGCTACTGTATTGGTCAGAACAGATATAGACCATATCTATCACTGAAGAATGTTCTATTGAACAGTTCTACTCTAGAATCAAGTCCAGGAAGAGATCATGTAGTAAACAGAATAATGCTCTCCCTCCCCCTAAGGATAGCCATGTTATAATCTCTAGAATCTGAAAATGTTACCTTACTTGGTAAAAGAGGCTTTATAGATGTGATTAAGTTAAGGGTCTCACGATAAGAAGATTATCCTGGATTATGTGGGTAGGCCCAATGTGATAACAGGGGTTCTTAGAAGAAGTCTGGCAGATCAAAGTCTGAAAAAGATGTGCTGATCAAAACAAAGTAGACTGATGTACTTTGAAGATGGAGAAAAGAGCCTTGAGTCAAAGAATGGAAAAGGCTTCTAGAAGTTAAAAAAGTCAAGGAAACAGACACTCTCCTATAGCCCCCAGAAGGAAAGCAGTGCTGCTGACCCTGAGATTTTAGGATTTCAGACTGGCAATCTGAAAGATGGTAAGTTTGTACTGTTTGCAGCGATTAAATTGGTGGTAATTTGTTACAGCAATGCTAGGATACTAACACATACAACCATAGATATTTCCATTCCCCTCTTAATGAATATCAACTGTCTCCAATTATTTCTATAATAAATAATGCTACAATAACATTTTTCTATATGTAGAAGCAAATATTATACTGTGAAACATGCTAGAGAAAAAAATAAACCACAGGGTTAGAATGTTCATCTCAGTAGAGATATGTGCAGTGTTATGTTGGTAAATGTTTAACAACTTTCTTTCCAGAAAACAAAAACAAGAACCCCTGATTTGTGTATTTGCCAATTTCAGTAGTGTAAATATTTTTAGTTGCCAACAAAATGTTCCTGAACACAATGCTGAGAAGATAAGTCAGCTTTTGCACACTGTTGGACCTGTGTATGTGTATGTGCACCTATGTGTGTCTCGGTATATACGTGTATACATATGTGGCATTTCTATATTAAATAGGAGGTCTCTCTGATACTTGTTGGAGCAGAGACTTGAAGGAAGTGATGGAGACACTTATGCAAATAAATGAGGAAAAAATATTCTTAGCAGAGAGAACAGTAAGTGGATGATGGATGAGTGTTTGGTGTATTTGGTGGATTTCAGGTGTATCTGAAGGCTATCAAGTATGCTAATATAGCTGGAGAAGAGTGAATTCTTTAATTGTGGGAGATAAGGTCAAAGGGTTCATTGTGTATTTTTAAGTGTGTTTGTACTTGGCAGGCAGGTAAGGCCTCAAAAGTTATTGTAGGAAATTTTATTTTGATGGAAATGGAAGGGGTTTGAGGAGTAGAGTGATATAATCTGAGTTAAACGTGCCTCTTCTGTTGAGGATAAAGAGAAACAGGCTGAGGCACAGTCAGGAGGGTGTTTGCAATAATCCAAGTGAGAAATGATGGTGACTTGGCCAAAAGTGATCAGAGACTGTAAATAGAGCTGACAAAATTTGATGAAAGATTGAGTGTGAGGTGAGAAAAAGAGGGGAGCCAAGGATGATTCCAAGATTTTGGCTTGAGTAATTGGAAAAATGGAAGTACCATCAGCTGTAATAGGGAAAGTTGGTGTAAGGAGCAGGTTTGGGAAATAGGGGTCAATGAAGAGCTAATTTTGGATATGTTAAATTTAAGATGATTTAAAATTCCAGTCCAGTAGAGAATTGGATATGCGCATCTGATTAGGGAAGAGAATTAGCTGGAGATGGCTAGAGAGCTGAGGAGAAATGCAAGGGAATATTCTAATAATGGACAATGGACCACAGGAGGGAGAATGAGTACAGAAGGGCTGGCGGCCTGGTAAAGATAGAAAGAAACTGCTATTCCATCTAAGTGACATCTAAGAATTATTGGATTTGGAACATCGGAAGGAATGATTTGAAAAGACAGATGAAGTTGAAGAGTGAGACAACTAATTGAGAATATGGAAGGGTATGGTGTTTGGTAGCGACAAGCCCTAGTGTATAACTGCAGGTGTGAGTGGCTGATAGGGTGAAAGATGCCACTGGCAGAGACGAGGTCTTCGAAATGGGAGACCAGATGGTGGAAGGATCATCGGTGTGGATATTGAAATCACAATAATTACTACAGGTGTAGTATTAGAGATAATTACAGTGAACATCACAGTGATCTCAGAGTTGTCCTCAAACTAGCAGCGCCAACATGACCTATTTGTTAGAAATGCAAATTCCCAAGTCCCATACGTATCAACCCCTGCCCAGTGGTGCTTCTTCTGATCACAGTGAAGTTCAGGGACTACTCGCACTGATAGCACAGAAGATAGAAAAGTTAATTGCTTGGAGAAATAGCAAGAATTTCAAAGAGGTAGCATTTAAACTATATCTGAAGTAATTGCAAGATTAAGTGCAGGGAACTTAACATGAAAGGGAGCAGCATTTGTTAAAAAACAACAACAACAACAATACAACAATAACAAAAAAGCTAGAATCATGAAAAGACCTCAAGGAAGATGAAGTGAAATTGCGTAGAAGTGTAAATTGTTAGCTATTAATATTAGAAAGTCATGCCCTCCTAGGAAGGCATTGAATCTTTAGGAATCCTGATAAAATATCACAATCTTCTATGCATCTACTTCTTAGTCCCCCGTATTAGGCTCAGTATATAGAATAAGTGTAACTGCCTTGGCATACCAACATTTCCCACAGTTTCTCAACAGACCTGTGAAACACAGGAGAGACACAGGAGAACTGTACCAAAGCGCAGGTACAGTACAAATAGCGATTAAAGGAAGCCTCGACCTTTAAGGACGTCACAGAACGCCAACCCAGGGTGTTTCCGTGAACAGCCGGCACTCCAGGGGCGGGGCTTGCACCCTGTTGACGTCACTAGCTAGCGCCGGGCGCGCTGTTTCGGCGGCTGATTCAAACGTTTGGGCGGGAGTTTTGGGGCCTGAAGAAGCAGCGTAGCGGCTGAGTGGTTCCTGCTGTTCACTCCAGGGTGAATTCCTGTGCAGCCCCCGGAGGATCTCGGAAGCTAAGGAGGCTGGTGCCTGAGGGAGAGAATGGCGTTCTCGACCACAGTCTTCCAGAGAAAGTATATAAAACGGAAGGCTCCCCGGGGCTTTCTTAAGCGCGTCTTCAAGCGACAGAAGCCTCACCTTCGTCTAGAGACAAGTAGCGACTTACTGGTGAGATTCCGTCCCTTCTTTGGCTGGGGATGGAGCAAGAGGGAGATAGAGGAAATAAGCCCCAGCTTTTATTTCGTCACCCCTAGCGAGTCCAGCTCCGTCAGGCCTACGTGTAAGGCGTTGCCTGCGATGACGAGGCAGGTTTGTCCTCGCTGGACCCGTCAGTTCATATTCCTGACGCTGAGTTGCGTGGGGTCCTCCTCTGAAATGTAGGCATCCGGACCTTTTTTACGGGAGGCTGTTAGCCACATCATCTTAAGGGGGGAAAACTAACGTTCGCTTCCTGCTTAGGGCTTTTCCGGGGCATCGTCTGGTACTGCGCTTAGTGTACTTGCGAAAGATATAGTTAAAAAAAAAAGTAAATTTTGGAATTCAGGCAGGGTCCTATTTATTGAACGATTGTAAAAGGCATTACTGGCAGGCCTTTTACGTGTGTGCCTCCTTTGCCTTTCTCCCTTTTTTTTGCGTTGTTAACCAAACACATTTCCCTATTTTCTGTACTGTAGCTTACTTATTAAAGAGCCCTGATTCAAGTTTACTTGTAAGGGGTATGCTTTCAACTGTGAATGCATTTTCCTAGACGAACAGAGCAGCTGTTAGTTGAGTATTCAAGGCAAACCACCAAGACTTTATTTATCGGACTCAGAATTCCTGCAGCATAAAGCTCACTTAATAGCCATAGCCAAACCACTGTATATTTCTGTGTTGAAATAAATTCGGAGTTTTTATGTTTAGTGCCTGGAACCTATGTTTCTCTAGGAGAATAAACACTCTTTCCCTAGGCTTAAACCATAAGAGGCACCTCCTCCCTTTTGTCAGAACAGATTTTTGAATAAAGGATCCATTTATAAGTTGGCACCTAATTTCCAGGACGTCAAGGTAAAGAATTGTTGGTAGCCAGGGCACAGGGCCTCTAGAATGTCTTCAAATGCATCATCCATCTGTTCTTAAACTGCACTGGGTTTTTCCAGCTCTCTTCTCTACAGTCTCCCCAAGTTCACTACCGCCTTCCCATCTGTTGCCTGCAAGTGCAGCATTTCTCTTTTTGCTACACTACTATAGAATTGTCTTTACTTTTCCGTTATTTGGTCTCTGAAGCCAAAGCAGCTTTCCTGCAAGAGTAGCTCTTCTACTGTCTCCTGCCCTTCTTTTCTTAGACCCTGTAAGGAAAGACAATATAGTTGATCCTTGAACAACCCTTGAATGACACCTCTAACCTGCCACAGTTGAAAATCCATGTATTAACTTTGGCTTCCCAAGAACATAACTGATAGCTCATTGTTGACCAGAGCCTTACTGATAACATAAAACAGTTGTTAAACATGTTTTGTAATTATATACTGTATTCTTACAATAGCATAAGATAGAGAAAAGAAAATGTTAAGAAAATCATAAGAAAGAGAAAAATGCATTTACAGTACTGTATTTATTTAAAAAAAATGTTCTCAAGGGTCAACCTGTACCTACTGTTTTGAATGCCTCACCCAATGGTGATAAAGGTAACATAAGTGAACTGGATAAGTGAAATTGATCTGCAGAACATTTTCAGGAATTTATTCTGGAGAGTTTTCATTGGAGCTTGGGTTCTAAATGGGGAGGAAGTGTACCTGCTCAGGAATATCTAGGAGAGTAACAGCTGGTGCAGATTGTTTGGCAGAAATTTCTCAAGTAGAGTCCTCCCACATCATACCTGTCTGCCTCAAAGTGACCCATGGATATCTGGGCTCTCTCGAAGAGTGGGATTGGGATTCATGGTATGGGAAAAAGGAGTTGGGGTGTGGTAGGGTAAAGGAAGTTCTTTCTGTTGGCATCTATTCCTAGATTGTATGCTTGTCTTTGGCTTGCACTGGTTCTCTCACTGTCTTGTATATGGCATGCATCACCCTGGTTTCTTTGATTATGGCTTTCTGCTTATGGTTTTCTTCTTACCTTTGACACTTCGAAATCTTACCCAACAAGTGTCCCACATCATCCATAAACTTCTCTACAATTAGGGCATTCTGTTTTGATCTCTTTTCTGAACTTTGATAGCAATATAAGAATTACATCATACAATTAAACTATTGAGACTCTGACACTATTCTGTAAGATTCATATGTCGTTTTTTCTCCCAGTGTGGTATGCAGCTTCTTGAGAGGAAGGAACCATATAGATCTCCTTTTTGTGTCTCTCATTATCTTTAATACAAAGCTAATTTACTTTTATGCTGTCTTTTGGTATGTTGTATTTCTTCTGCCTGAAGATTACCTCATCGTACTCTACTTGGCAGACTCCAATTTCAAAATCCAGTTCAAATGCTAGCCACTTCCTGAGTCTTCCTTAATTTTAGGACCAACTTTCTCTATTGTCACACATTTGTCATTAATTTCATATGGGTTTGGTTCCCTCATTGGGTGGAAACTTTGAATTGGAGATATTTTGTATTTCTAATGTTCGGCGTTATGAGTGTACAAATAATGTTGGGAATGTATTGTAACTAATGTGGATTTATTGTTATTTCTCATACTTTACTCTTAATTTCTTTGTGTTATTTCATAGTTCTTTTGCACCAGTTTTTTTGCTTTATTGTATGCTTTATTTGGTTGTATATCCCCAGTACTGGGGAGCACATCTGTTAATCTGTATAAATTGTTCAGCTTTCTCATGGCTCAGTGGGCTTTCAGATTTCTCACTGAGGAAATCTCTAGATGCTTACGATTTATGTAAAATTCAAAAGTCCTATGATGAAGAGAGGGGGAAATCAGACTGGCTCAGTGTTTTGATCAATTTACCAAATTGACTGTTAAGGAATGGACATTTCTTTGTAAATTATGTTTTGATTTACCTTTCAAGCAAGGTGATTTTTTTTCAGGTAAATTTTTGTTGGAATGGGCTTTTTCAAGTTTGAATGTCTAGCTGAATACTTTAAAATTTGTTTTTGTTTTGACTATTTTAATTTAAACCTTAGTGCAGGGGTGCCCTGGTGGCTCAGATGATTGAGCTTCCAACTCTTGATTTCGGCTCAGGCTGTGATCTCAGGGTCATGAGGTCAGGCCATGCTTAAGGCTCTATGCTCAAAAGGGAGTCTGCTTGAGATTCTCTCCTGCCTCTCTCTGCCCTCCCACAAGCTCTCTCTCTAAAATAAATCTTAAAACAAAACCAAACCAAACCCAAAGAACCTCAGTACATTTGAGTGGCACCACTCAATTAACTATTTTATGGGAGAGGATTAGGTTGCTTAAAAAAATTCTGTGACAGAGTAATATTAATTTGTCTCAGTACCTATGGCTCATGCTTATGAAGAGGAAAAGACTTTCCATGTAAATTAATAGGGTGAACCAAGTCTCAAAACGTTTTTTCCCTTTTCATTTTTGCTTTTCATTTTTTCAAAATTGAAGTATAGTTGATGCATAACATAGTGATTCAACAAGTTTGTATGGTGTGCGCATTCATCACAAGTGTAGCTACCACTACCATACAATGTTGTAACAGTACATTGACTGTATTCCTTAAGCTGTGCCTTTTATTCCCGTGACTTACTCATTCCAATGGCTTATTCATTCTATAACTGGAGGCCAGTATCTCCAACACCTCTAAACCCATTTTGCCCATCCCCCCACGCTCCATTACCCATCAGTTCTCTAAAACAGTGGATGTGGTTTATTTGGGAATGGCTAAAAAAATTTTTTTTTCGCCTAATTTGGGGAGATCTGGAGAAATCTTTTGTTCATGCAATATCTGTTGACTACCTATTATGTATTGTGCATGGACTAGAGATCACTGATGATACAATGTTGGGGAAGGTAAACATAATTCTTATCCTTATATGTCATTGAGGAGGACAGGTGAGAAATTGCTTCATGGTGTATGTAGTATGTGCAGTAGTAGGAAGTTTTAGGTGCATAACTTTACATACTGGGGGCAGTTGGACTTTTCAGAGACGTTTTCAAACTAGTAGGATGTCTATAGGCAAGGTTTTATTTGAATATGGAAAGAAGTTCAAAAGACTTACTATAGAACTGTAAGCTGGAAGATGAAACTGGAAAAGTCTAGTCAAATGGGGTTTAGTATTAAGGAATTTATCTTGGGTATATCTGGAAGCTATTTATCTTTAGAAGTAGGAAATCTAGATTAATAGGAAATTATGCCATGTTATATACTGTTTTTGCTGCAATAGGAAATGGGATGTCATTGGAAGTTTAAAAAAGAATTGAATATTGATCTATGTGTCTGTTTTTGTGCCAGTACCATACTGTCTTGATGATTACAGCTTTGCAATAGAGCTTGAAGTCTGAAATTGTGATGCCACCAACGTTGGTTTTCTTTTACAACATTCTTCTGGCTATTTGGGGTCTTTTCTTGTTTCATATAAATTTTAGGATTATTTGTTCCATTTCTTTGAAGAAAATTGATGGTATTTTGATAGCGATTGCATTAAATGTGTGGATTGCTCTAGGTAGCATAGACATTTTCAGAATATTTGTTCTTCCAATCCATGAGCATGGAACATTTTTCCATTTCTTTGTGTCTTCCTCAATTTCTTTCATGAGTACTTTATAGTTTTCTGGCACATGCACCCAAATGTTTATAGCAGCAATGTCCACAATAGCCAAACTATGGAAAGAACCTAGATGTACATCAACAGATGAATGGATAAAGAATATGTGGTATACACACACACACACACACACACACACACACACACACACACAATGGAATACTATGCAGCCATCAAAAAACCCTGAAATCTTGCCATTTGCAACAATGTGGATTGAACTAGAGAGCATTGAACTAGTACTAGAGGGTACTAGATTGAACTAGTACTAGAGGGTACTTGAGGCTAAGCAAAATAAGTCAATCAGAGAAAGACAATTATCTTATGATCTCTCTGATATGAGGAATTTGAGAGGCAGGGTGGGGGGTTGTGGGAGGTAGGAGAGGAAAAAATGAAACAAGTTGGGATTGGGAGGGGGACAAACCATAAGAGACTCTCAATCTCAGGAAACAAACTGAGGGTTGCTGGGGAGTTAGGAGGAAGGATAGGATGGCTGGGTTATGGACATTGGGGAAGGTAAGATTGATGATTTACAGACTTATACCCCTGAAGCCAATAATACATTATATGTTAATAAAAAAAAAGAATCGAATAACATGGTATTACATAAAGAGTCAGAATTGGGTGCTTTACCCTAAAGTTCTTGTGAGAATTAAAGGAGACCATGCATCAAGAAAGTACCAAAGGAAGATGTCCTTCTATAGGTTCTTTATCTTATTAAATTTAAATTCCCAAACTCCTATTTTTTCCAGATATCACTCAAACATTCTTAAACATCTATAACCATCCACCAAAAATTTCTGCATAATATTTAAATTTAAAACACTACATTACCTAGTTATTTAATGTTTAGTAAACTGGGGGGAAGTGGTTGTGTGTAGTACTCGTAGTGAATATTAGATGAGTATTGTTCTAACTGCAAAGAACGTGTAATATATAAATCACCAATATAGTAAAGATATTTTCTAATTGTACCCAAGTAATTAATATTATTTATCTGCTTATATTATCTATTTTAATTTCTTAAGGGCCTCAAAGATTAATAGTAGATGTAATTATTTTGATATGTTGGATGACAAGTAACTTGACCTTTATGCATATACTTTTCACTTCAGGAAGGTTAACATTCCAGTTACTAACATGTTTTTGAATAGATGTTTTAAATTAAATACCTGGTTAAAAAATCTTAAACCCATGGTTCGTAGAATGAGATGATCAGCCTTACACATTTTTGATGTTTTGCTTTTAAATTTTTTGGGAAATTCCATTATAAATTTAAATTTATTTGGAGTTGGAAGCAAGAATATTTGCTATTTAATAGAGTCCTACCTAAGCTTTGTAATTATGCTTTACAAAATGTTATTGTCTATGGACTTTGGTCAGCCTTATATATAGCCTTGGTTTATGTATTCCTGATACTAAGTCTCTTTTGTATGCAATTTGAATTGGACTTAAATTAAATCAAATCCTGGTTACTTTAAATAAAAATGAATTGACTTAAGCACACTAATAGATAGTTTGGAATTAATAAAATAAAAATTAATAAAATAAAAATTTTGGAATCTTTTAAAAAATCATTATTCAAAGCATGAGTGTTTGAGTTTAAAAATCCTTTTGAGGGTGCCTGGGTGGCTTAGTCAGTTAAAGTGTCTGCCTTTCAGCTCAAGTCATGATCCCAGTGTCCTGGGATCTAGTGCCATGTCAGGCTCCATGCTCAGTGGGGAGCTTGCTTCTCCCTCTGTCCGCCTCTCCCTCTGCTTGTGCTCTCTCCCTCATTCTCTCTCTCTCTCAAATATAAATAGATAAAAATCTTAAAAAAAATAAAAATCCTTTTGAATTTTCTCTTAAAGGTACATCTGAATTGTTTACTGTTTGTTCATCGCTTAGCAGAAGAGTCCAGAATGAATGCTTTTGAGAATAAGTATGGAATCATTAAAAAGGAGCATGTACAGGCTGCAGCAAAGGTAAAATCTTCCTTTTCTTGAGCAAGAATTAACTTAAAAAATTATCATCTCGTATATCAGTTCTGTCTGCTTTGGATTCCTTATTTAGCTTTGTTGACTGATGTTTTGCTTCCCCACCCTACCTCAGTTATGCTGGCATCCTCGTATAGTTAACAACAGAACTGGCCCAGAATGCTAACCAGTTGTCAGCTGCTATTTTCTAGGTACAGGGCAATATAGGCAGCTGCTTATAGCTGGGGATGTGTGGCTTTTTATGTTAATGGGTTTAATTATGGAGATTTTCTTTTTCTATAGTATATATTATGGATTTCTGATGGGAAGATTCATGGCCAATGTTTTATCATTACTTAAGGGAAATGAACGTTTGGCTGTTAAACTGTATGATTTATAGTAGGCTATATACATAGTTGAGAAGGCTTATCACCTTGAAATTTATGAAAACTTCTTGATCATTTTAAGTTTTCCTAATTACTTGTTTTGAGGTGACTTATGATATGTTATAAGTCATAATGACTTATGAATCAAATCATTTATATATCAGAGAAAGTTGCTTCTTACTGGTATTTCTATATAATGCAAGAATATGATACCTAGGATAGTTTTTTCTAAATATGTCTCCAAGATTATTATTTTCATTTGATGTTAAATGAAATCAAATTTATGGCCCACCACAAAAATTTTGGGGGGTCAGAGAAATTGAATAGTCACAATGTTATATAGAGAGCTTGTTTCTAAAATAATATATAAGAAATTGGCAACCATGGTTGACTGGTGGGTGATGTGGGAGAGATACATATTTTTGACAGTCTACTTTGTGGACTTTTGTTTAATTTTTTTTAAATTTTGAAATAATTATAGTCTCACAGAAGATGCAAAAATAATAGAGTTCCCATCTGTCTTTTATCCAGTTTTCCACAATGCCATCATCTTTATATAACTATAGTTATGTAAAGTTATGAAAGTTTATGAGAAACAGAGGTAAAGAAATTTGTTGAACTCTGTTTAACTTAACATAGTAAAGATTTGGGTACATAATATACTCACCAAATTTGAGTATGTTGTACTTCTTTTTGTAGTGCTCATGCTAACATGTAGAACCAGACAAGTACAAGTACTGGCCTGGGATATAGACCTATTCGAAGGTCTCTCTATGGAAGCCTAGAAATTGCATGCCCTAGTACTTTTTTAGGGGCTTCAAATTTGTTTGTGTTTCAATATGTTTCTAGACTATTAAAGGCTATGTAAGTATTTTTTTTTTTTCTGCAGGTAAAAGTAAGGCTAAGAGCTTGAAGAGTATATGTGTGTATTTTAAATTTAGGGTTTGTTTTTATTATAGGTGTACTTAATAGTTCTTAAAAAAATTTCTGGATATATTCTGGTTTACTGCTTCCGATCTTTTATAGCTAAAGATCTGGTTTTATTTTATTTTCTCAGGGGCTATATGTTTTGAAAATTGTCTACCTAATTTTTTTTTTTAGCATATGATGACTAGTCTTTGTCTCTAAATTGATAGAATTCTAGCTCAAATATAAGAAATTTGGTGTTGCAATGGATTTGTATTGCTTTATAGTTGTTAATGCCTGGTTTATAATAGGATTTTGACTTTTGGAAAATTATTTAACTCCCTAGATTACCAAATTGTCTACAAACTTCAAGTTGGGAACCACTAATCTAGGTACTTTTGGCTTACATTTGAAGAAATTGACATTCAGAAGTTACTATAAGACCAGATTTTGTGAGTTGCTTGTTTTCACATTTTTTGAGAGAAGTGGACTAGTTTAGAGGGAAGTCTAGGACCATTTATAAAATAAAACATTCCATAATCACCTCTCAAACTGGGTTTTATAAACTCAGACTCTTGCATACTATGCACATAAGATGATTGAACTTTTTGTCCAGGTATTCTGTTTTATTTGCCTTGGGTATAATATGAATCTTCATTTTTTCCCCCCCCTCACAGGTAATTCTAAAGAAGAGCAGAGGTTAGAAGTCAAAGAACCCATTTTGAAATTATATGATGTGTTATTTTAGATGGTAACAGACTGTGAAAGCACTTTTTACGAATCAGCTAAGATTGTTTATTATTAAAATATTGACTAGTTGAGGGATGTGTGTATTTGGTCTTCTTGTTTTGTTTGTTTTTTTTTTTTTTTACACTGGTACTGGAATATCTCAAAAACATAGGACTATTTAAATGTTTTTTTGACGAATTGTTTCATTCAGTTTCAGTAGCCTCATTTTACTTCACTTTGTTGATATTACAAATGTTTTACATAACAAAAATGACATTTTACATATGAAGTAGTTTGAAGAGATGTGTTAGAATTGTTTATAAGGATTTAGATTTAGTTACAATTAACTATGGAATAAATTTAATTTCTGAAGAAAGACAATGTGCAGTCAATCTAGGTACCAATTTTAACTATTTAATGCTGTCGCAAAAGCAATGCAGTTTTTACTTTACACTATTATTGACCTTTCTCAACTAGAAACATCAGCAAGGTGTTTTCAAAACCTGCTTCTCCTTCCAAGTCAAAAAAATAATAGAGCAAACTGATTTATTTTAAGTAGATTTAATAGGTGGGTGTTTCACTTCCCCTAAGAATCCTTTAGAAGTTTATTGTGTATTATCTGATAGTTATTTTTATTCCCCAGTGGTTGCATCTTAAATAGTTATAGTACTCAAAACAGGAATTTGATATTAGCACCGTGTAGGTGTAATTCTGTACCGTTTTATCATGTGTAGATTTGTGTAACCGCCACTATAGTCAAGATACAGAATTATCACCAGAAATTTCTCCATCATGCTGTCCTTTTATAATTAACACTTAGCCTTCTATGGACACCCCTCCTCTCCAGTTCCTAAGCCCTGGCAACCACTAATCTCTTCTCCAGCTCTATAATTTTATCATTTTAAATGGAATCATACAGGTAATGACTTTTGGGGATTTGTCTCCCCCTCCCCCACTCAGCATAACTTCCTTGAGATCCATCCAAGTTGTTGCGTGTAGCAGTTCCTTTTTATTACTGAGTCATATCCCTTGGTATTTATGTACCACACTTTCTGCAGCTGTCTACCCATTGTAGGGCATTTTGATTATTTCCAGTTTTTGGCTATTATAAATAAAGCTTCTATGAACCAATGTGTACAAGTTTTTATACAGATAAAAGTTTTCATTTCTCTGGGATAAATGCCTGGGAGTGTGATTGCTGGGTTGAATGGTAAGTTTATCTTTACTTTTTAAAAAAGAAATGACCAAACTGTTTTGCAGAATGGCTGTACCATTTATATTCTCATTAGCAATTTATGTGAGATCCAGTTTCTTCACATTCTCATTCTCATAAACATTTGGTATTGTTATTTTTTATTTTAAGCTGCTCTGATGAGAGTGTGTCTCATGGTTTTTTCCATTTCCCTGATGGCTAATGATGTTGCACATAATTTCATATATATTTCTCATCCATTTTTCCTCTTTGGCAAAATGTCTCTTCATTTCTTTTGACTTTTTTATTTGGATTGTTCGTTTTTACAATGTTGAATTCTAAGAGTTCATTATTCTAGGTTAGGTCATTTGTCAGATACGGGGTTCGCGATATATATATATTTTTCCTGTTGTCTTTTACCCTCAACAGGGTCTAGTGAAGATCAACAGTTTTTAATAGATGAAGTCCATCTTAATTGGGTCCCCCCACCCCCTTTTCATGGTATTGGTGTAATGTTTGAGGACTATTAATCAAGTCGTTGGTCCTGAAGATTTGCCCTCTTTCTCTCTCTTTCTTTCTTTTTATTACAAGTTTTATAGTTTGTTTTACATTTAAGTCTGATTTATTTTGAGTCAGTTTTTATATGAGGTATGAGGTCAAGATTTATTTTTTTTGTCTGTGGTTATTATTTCAGCACCATTAGTTTGAAAAATACTATTTCCTCCATTGAAGATCTTTTGCACTTTTGTCACAAATCTGTTAGTCGTACTTGTGGGACTGTTCCTGAATTCTCTGTTCCATTACTTTTTCTCAGTCTCCACCAATAATACATGTTTTTACTACTGTGGCTATATAATCAGTCTTGAAATCAGATAAAGTGATTCCTCTCACGTGATTCTTGTTCATAATTGTTTTGGCTCATGCTGGCTTCCGCAGCATATATACTAAAATCAGGACCATGCAGAGAAGATTAGCATGGCCCCTGCACAAGGATAACATGCAGATTCTTGTGTTCTGTGTTTTTAAATGGCTATCTGAGACAGACTTAAAAAGCTTGTTGAAAACTGGTAAGGAAAAAAATTGTTTTGGCTCTTCTAGTTCCTTTGCCTTTCCATATAAATTTTAGCTTGCCAGAATTTTAACAGGAATTGCATTAAACCTGTATATCAATTTGGGCAGAATTGGCATCATGACTTTGTTGAGGTTTCCAATCCATGGGTATAGAATGTCTCTGTTTATTTACATCTTTGATTTCTTCATCAGTGTCTTGTAGATTTCACTTTTTGTCATTTCCTTTTTGTTTAGAGAACTTCCTTTTGTTATTCTTTTAGGGTAGGGCTGCTGGTGATAAATTTTCATTTCCTTCATCTGAGAATGTCTTGATTTCCCCATCATTCCTGAAACATATTTTCACTGGATAGATAATTCTGGTTTGTCGGTTCTTTGTACTTGAAAAATGTTTTATCATTTCCTTTTGGCTTCCATACTCCTTGATGGGAAAAAAATCTGTAATTAGTGTATTGTTTCTCTGGCTACTTTCAAGATTTTTGTGTTAGTCTTTGTTTAGGTTTGATATGATGTGCTGTGGAATGGATGTCTTTGCATATATCCCATTTGGAGATTACACTATGAATCTGGTTTTTGTTTGTTTGTTTGTTTGCTTTGTTTTTGCCAAATTTGGGAAATTTTCAGTCATTACTTTTTTGAATACCTTTTAGCCCCATCTGTCTTCACTTCTGGGTCTCTAATGACATAAACGGCAGATTTTTTTTTTTTAAGTTCCATAAATTCCTGAGGCCCTTTTTGGGGGGGGTGTATATTTTCTCATCGATTAGGAAATTTCTATGTTCTGTCTTCTAGTTCACTGGTTATTTCTTCTGTTTCACTATTCTGTTGTCATTTTTTTCCCAGTTATTAAACTTTTTAGTTCTAAAATTCCATTTGCTTTTGCTTTATAACTTCTGTATATTTGCTGAGGCTTCCTTTTTTTTTCATTAAGTGTGTTTGTAATTACTCAAGAACTTTTATGATGGGTGCTTTGAAATCTTTGATAATTCTAAAATCTGTACCATTTTGGTGTGCAACATTGGGGCTTAAGTGGGTAGGAGAAGAATCAATGAAATTTGTTTTTTATCATGAAATTTGCATCTTGATTCTTGGTATTATGCGTGATATTTTTTACTGAAACTTGGATGTTACAAGACTGGATCTTATTTAAATCTTTTGTTATCACAGGACTTTTCGGGCACCATTCTAGTGGATAAAACATGGTACTGCCTTGTTACTGCTGGTGAGATAGAAGTCCAAGTTCTCTACTTAGCCTCTGTTGATGGCCAGTAAAGGTGAAGGAAGGAGCTGTCTCTTATTATTGCTGGGCAAAGGGTGGGAGCTTAGGCTCCCCCACTAAGTCTTTGCTGATACCATCCTGGTTGGGAGAGGGAGGAGTCACCTTATCACTGCTATTCGCGTGTATTCCGCTGATGTTGTAGGAAGGTAGTCATGTTACCCTTGAGTATTGGTGAAAAGTCCCAACTTGACTAGTCTCCAATACTACGCAATGGGGAAGTTATAAGAGATGTTTCTTTCTTTCTTTCTTTTTTTTTTTTTACTGCAGCGTAAGTATGAAATACCAGATTTCTTCTGAGGTCTTCACTGACTGTGAGGGTATACCCTTATTACTGCTGAGTGGTAACAGTTCTGCCTTTCCAGGTTTCTGATCCCTGCCCAACAACAAGACGATGAAATTCCTTCTCACTGCTAGTTCTTTGAGGATGAAATTCTGGGCTCAGGATGAAATTACTACCTCCTCACTTGGTCTTCGACACCACCCCGATAGCAGGATTTAGAAAGCTACATTATGTCTCTGTAAAAATAAAAGTCTAGGCTGTCTACTTGATGGTTGCTGAAGGGGGTGGGGAATGGAGGCTGCAGTTTTTATCTGTGCTATTTGGATGGAACAGATTGGTTATTATCTAAAATTTTCTGTTTTGCTAGGATACCCCTTGTTTTTTGGTTAGAGAAGGTAGTTTTTTTGGAGGGTTTCTCAGTTTTCCCCCTCATCTGTGCTTATTGGTGTTTCTGAGTTGCCTCCTCTAATAATCCAGTCTAGGATAGAACTGGAGAGAAAACCCAGGGTACTCCTCACTGTTTTTGTTTGTTTTTTGGCCTCAAGTTTCTAGGTAGTCTGCTGTTTTCTCTCTACTTTTCAGAGTCTCATATATAGAATTTATATCTATAGAGATTATATGGAATTTATGTCCATATATATGGAGTTTATTATATACTGTGTACATCCATTCTAGTGACCTAATCCTCTGTATAATTTATTTAATTTCTTTAGAGAAAAATCTGTATCCCCACACTTCCCCCCCTCCCCCTGGGATAAAGTTTTGGAGAATGAACTATCCCACACATAGATCATTAGTGAATCATTTTGTTATTGCCCTATCTTACTCTTCTTCCATTGTACATGACTGTCTGGACTCAGGAGAAGCCCCAGAGTTCTGCCTGGCCAGGTTAGCTGCAGCATCTTCTCTTGTTACCTGTGACTTCCTTGGCTCTACCTCAGTATTCTTTGCATCTAGAAGTTTCTTGAACTCTCTTGAATATCTGTATCTTATCTCTTCAATTTTGGCTTATATCCTTTAATGTTTTATTATTTTAATGGATTCTGAGTAGAGAAAGTCTGTGTGTGTGTGTGTGTGTTGTCTTGAACAGAAAACTTCATGAATTCTTTATTTATGTTGAATGTAATACAAAGCATTAATGTGCAAAGATTTCAACATCTTATTTGCTTGTAAATACACATTTTAATATAAAATTATGTGTAAAGATAAATTATAGATAAATATTAAGATTTTCCATGAGAATGTCTAAGTTTGAAAACACATGCAACTAGAATATGTAATTGATGCTGAAGAGTTCTGTAAATACATATAATATCAATCTTATTTTTCATTTGACTTCACTTTAAGAGCTAGATTAGGGAGTTTTTGGACCCAGGAAACTAGAGCTAATATATTTAGAGTCAATATTTATGTTACTTTAAAAACAAGTTTTTCGCTTATGTTTGCTTTGGGAGTACACATATTAAAATTAGAACAATACAGAGAAGATGAGTATGGTCCCACTCAAGGATGATATGCAAACTCATGAATCATTAGATATTTTAAGAAATGAGATTTTCTCATCCTTCCTATTTCTTATATAGTGACAGATGAACATCATAATGCAGTTCGGCCCACTACCACGTCCTAAAAAGACTTTAAAATAATTTGGACTTATTTTTACATTCTTTATATTAGGCTTCTATTTGAAATTTTTTTCACCTCACCCTAACCTTCAAGTATGAAAACTAAGAGTGGGCTAAGATTAAGCTTCTCCAATTGAAGAGCAAAATAGTAAGTATTCTCATTGGGTGTTTGGAAAAACTTGGGGGTTTTTGCCCCCATCATTGCAGACCATAATATTGCTAACCACCAGGAAAATACAAGACCAGAAGAGGTGTGTGTACAGCCTGGGGAGTGGGATGGGATGAGGGAAGTTGGTAGAAGTAAGAGTAGAGGTAATGATGGTGTCTATGTGCGTTTAGCATCTCTTCTGAGAGGCTTTTGTTATAGGTAGAAATTTTGCTATGTTGGTAAACTATGTAACTTCAACATGTTAATGAGAGTTAGAGATTGAAGAAAGCCAGAATCAAGACACAATGAAGATAGAAGAATAGTAGGGGAAATTTATTGGCTTGTCTAATATATCTTGAAGTAGTTATATGCCATCCATCCCTCACACGTGAGTTAGAAACAATGAAGAGAATCTAGGATATGAGTTCCAGCAGAGGTAGGGAAAAAACTAATTTTAGACTAAGTGATTGTGTTTTGCATGTTGAGGAGGGCCTGTGAGACCTTAAAACAAGTAATTTAAGTGTCGGCTCAGTTTCCTCATCTGTAATGTAGGAACTTGTTTTTGGCCATGTACTCTCTCTCCTTCCCACTGTATCCCTTAAACACTTTTAGGCCTTGATTGCTGAACATGAAGGTGGTATAGTACCTAAGGATGGATGTTTAGTTGTCCTTCTCTTTGGTATTTGAATCTTGACATTCAGTATGGAGATGGCTGGAGATGAGTTTCATGATGCCATGTTTCCTAGATAAGTGATTTTCAAGCTTTATTAAGCTTCAGAATCACCTGGAGGGCTTAAAGTATAGATTGCTGTGTCTAATCTCTTCCAATTTCTGAATCAGTAGATCTAGGGTAGAACTGAGAATCTATTTCTATCAAGTTCCCAGGTGATGCTAATTTTGCTCATCTAGAGACTACACTTTTGAGAACAATTGCACTGGATCAAAGTTTTATAAATCTCTATTGGAATATAAGCACACATGTGCCTATTGTCTATGACTGCTTTCATGATAACATTATGGTACAGTTGATTAGTTGCAGTAAATACTATATGTCTTGCAAGTCTAAAATATTTACTATCTAGTGCTCTTTTTAGAGCTTTTATATATTTGAGAGAGAAAGAGCATAAGTCAGGGGAGGGGCACAAGGATAAGCAGACTCCTTGCACAGCAGGGAGCCCCAGGGCCTATCCTGGAATGCTCCGATGATGACCTGAGTCTTTAACCAACTGAGCCACCCAGGCGCCCCTTACATTCTGGTTCTTTACAGAAAGTTTGACCCTGTTTGACATCATTCTTTTCTTAATCTGGCTATATTGCTTAAACTGGATTTGCCAAACTGCAGATTACTAATCCAGAGGCTGCTTTTCTTGCTAGTTGTGTTTCTATGGTTGCCCAAATATATTAGGTTCAAATCTACCCATCTTGTTCATTTAACAAACACTTGGCAGTTGTCTTTCTCCGATTGACTTATTTCAGTAAGCATAATACTCTCTAGTTCCATCCACGTCGTTGCAATTGGCAAGATTTCATTTCTTTTGATGGCTGCATAGTATTCCATTGTATATATATGCCTCTTCTTTATCCATTCATCTGTTGATGGATATCTAGGTTCCTTCCATAGTTCGGCACAAGATTTCATTTCTTTTGATGGCTGCATAGTATTCCATTGTATATATATGCCTCTTCTTTATCCATTCATCTGTTGATGGATATCTAGGTTCCTTCCATAGTTTGGCTATTGTGGACATTGCTGCTATAAACATTCAGGTACACAAGCCCCTTCGGATCACTATGTTTGTATCTTTAGGGTAAATACAGTAGTGCAATTGCTGGGTCGTAGGGTAGCTCTATTTTCAACTTTTGGAGGAACCTCCATGCTGTTTTCCAAAGTGGTTGCACCAGCTTGCATTCCCACCAACAATGTAGGAGTGTTCCTTTCTCTGCATCTGCACCAGCATCTGTCATTTCCTGACTTGTTAATTTTAGCCATTCTGACTGGAGTGAGGAGGTATCTCACTGTGGTTTTGAATTGTATTTCCGTGATGCCAAGTGATGTGGAGCACTTTTCCATGTGTCTGTTGGCCATCTGGATGTCTTTGCAGAAATATCTGTTTATATCCTCTGCCCATTTCTTGATTGGATTGCTTATTCTTTGGGTGAGGAAGTGGAGATGCAACGTGGGGGATTTGGGGGGTAGGAAAAGAATGAATGAATGAAACAAGATGGGATCGGGAGGGAGACAAACCATATGAGATTCTTAATCTCACAAAATAAACTGAGGGTTGCCAGGGGGAGGGGGTAGGGAGAGGGTGATGGGGTTATGGACATTGGGGAAGGTATGTATGTGCTATGGTGAGTGCTGTGAAGTGTGTAAACCTGGCAATTCACGGACCTGTACCCCTGGGGCTAATAATACATTATATGTTTATAAAAGAATAAATTATTTTCAAAAAACAAAACAAAACAAAAACACACACACAAAAATACAAACACATGGCAGTATACTAGCTTCTGGGTATTTAAGCAAAATCCAGACAATAAGAAATGGTTGGTAGAATTTCTTTTAAGTAGATAAATCAATTGTCCTGCTCTGGGGATAGATACTAATTTGTTATTTAAATCATTCCTCTTGAGGCATGTAGTCAAAATCTTGTATCCAACTAATATTTCTGAATATTATCAATAAAACTTGATAATTAAAAATAAAACCCATTGACATGCTACAGTTTCCTCCTTACTTATATCAGCTACATTAAAGCAATACTTTCCTGATTGGATATAGTGATGGATAGAGTTTTGAGATGTTCCTTTTATTACATGTAAAACCATTTGCCTTGTTTTCTTAAGATATTGCCATCTATGTGTGATTTTCTTTTTTGAGTCTTGGAGTTCCCTGTGTCTGACTAGCTATGAGTTTTCTTCAGGTAGTATATATATGATATTTATTTTCTATTATATTTCTCAGACATTCTTTTTCTTTAAAGTGTCACTTATAATTAGCATATACCTGGGTTTTGTTCTTTTAAAATTATTTAGTTTTTTAGGATTTTTTAAAACATAAAACTTATTATTTGTTTCAGGGGTACAGGTCTATGATTTGTAAGTCTTACACAATTCACAGCATTCATAGCATATACCCTCCCCAGTGTCCATCACCCACCCACTCCATCCCTCCCACCCTGCTCTGCTCCAGCAACCCTCAGTTCGTTTCCTGAAATTAAGAGTCTCTTATGGTTTGTCTCCCTCCCTTGTTTGGTCTTGTTTCAATTTTCCCTTCCTTCCCCTATGATCCTCTGTCTTGTTCTCAAATTCCTCATAACAGTGAGATCATGTAATTGTCTTTCCCTGATTGACTTGTTTTGCTTAACGTAATACCCTCTTGTTCTATCCACTTGTTGCAAAGGGCAAAATTTTGTGGAGTTTTTTTTGATGACTGTATAATATTCAATATCTATCTTCTCTATCCATTCATCTGTTGATGGACATCTGGGCTCTTTCTATATTTTTTGTGGACGTTGCTGCTAAAAACATTGGGGTGCACATGCCCCTTCGGACCACTACATTTGTATCTTTAGGGTAAATCCCTAGTAGTGCAATTGCTGGGTCATAGGGTACCTCTATTTTCAACTTTCTGAGTAAATTCCATACTGTTTTTCAGAATGGCTGCACCAGCATGCATTCTCACCAACAGTGTAGGAGGGTTTCCCTTTCTCCACATCCTCGCCAACATCTGTTGTCCTGGCTTATTAATTTTAGCCACTCTGACTGGTGTGAGGTGGTACCTTACTGTGGTTTTGATTTATATTTCCCTGATGCCAACTGATGTGGAACACTTTTTCATGTGTCTCTTGGCCACTTGGATGTTGTCTTTGCAGAAATGTCTGGTCATGTCTTCTGCCTATTTCTTGATTGGATTATTTGTTCTTTGGGTGTTCAATTTGGTAAGTTCTTTCTAGATTTTGGGTACTAGCCCTTTATCTGATATGTCAATTGCAAATGTCTTCTCCCATTCTGTCAGTTGTCTTCTGGTTTTGTTCACTGTTTACCTTGCTGTGCAAAATCTTTTGATCTTGGTAAGGACCCAATCGTTCATTTTTGCCCTTGCTTCCCTTGCCTTTGGCGATACTTCTAGGAAGAAGTAGCTGCGGCCTATGTTGAAGAGGTTGCTGCCTGTGTTCTCCCCAAGGATTTTGATGGATTCCTCTCTCACATTGACGTTTTTCATCTATTTTGAGTCTATTTTTGTGTGTGGTATAAGGAAATGGTCCAGTTTCATTCTTCTGCATGTGGCTGTCCAATTTTCCCAGCACCACTTCTTGAAGAGACTGTCTTTTTTCCATTGGACATTTTTTCCTGCTTTGTTGAAGATTAGTTGGCCATAGAGTTGAGGGTCTATTTCTGGGCTCTCTATTCTGTTCCATTGATGTATGTGTCAGTTTTTGTGCCAGTACCATACTGTCTTGATGATGACAGCTTTGTAATAGAGCTCAAAGTCTGGAATTAAGATGCTGTCAACTTTGGTTTTCTTTTTTAACATCCCTCTGGTTATTCGGGGTCTTTTCTGGTTCTATATAAATCTTAGGGTTATTTGTTCCATGTCTTTGAAAAAAGTTACTGGTATTTTGATAGGGATTGCATTAAATGTGTAGATTGCTCTAGGTAGCATAGACATTTTCAGAATATTTGTTCTTCCAGTCCATGAGCATGGAACGTTTTTCCATTTCTTTGTGTCTTCCTCAATTTCTTTCATGAGTACTTTATAGTTTTCTGAGTATAGATTCTTTGCCTCTTTGGTTAGGTTTATTCCTAGGCATCTTATGGTTTTGGGTGCAGTTGCAAATGCGATTGACTCCTTAATTTCTCTTTCTTCTGTCTTGCTATTGGTGTATAGATATGCAACTGATTTCTGGGCATTGAATTTATATCCTGACACTTTACTGAATTCCTGTACAAGTTCTAGCAGATTTGGAGTGGAGTCTTATGGGTTTTCCACATAAAGTATCATATCATCTGCAAAGAGTGATAGTTTGACTTCTTTGCCAATTTGGATGCCTTTCATTTCTTTTTGTTGTCTGATTGCTGAGGCTAGGACTTCTAGTATTATGTTGAATAGCAGTGGTGATAATGGACATCCCTGACATGTTCCTGACCTTAGCGGAAAAGCTTTCAGTTTTTCTCCATTGAGAATGATATTTGCGGTGGGTTTTTCATAGATGGCTTTGATGATATTGAGGTATGTGCCCTCTATCCCTACACTTTGAAGAGTTTTGATCAGGAAGGGGTGCTGTACTTTGTCAAATACTTTTTCAGCATCTATTGAGAGTATCATATGGTTCTTGTTCTTTCTTTTATTGATGTGTTGTATCACATTGACTGATTTGCGGGTGTTGAACCAACCTTGCAGCCCTGGAATAAATCCCACTTGGTCGTGGTGAATAATCCTTTTAATGTACTGTTGAATCCTATTGGCTAGTGTTTTGGTGAGGTTTTTTGCATCTGTGTTCATCAAAGATATTGGTCTGTAATTCTCCTTTTTGATGGGATCTTTGTCTGGCTTTGGGATCAAGGTAATGCTGGCCTCATAAAATGGGTTTGGAAGTTTTTCTTCCATTTCTATTTTTTGGAACAGTTTCAGGAGAATAAGGATGAATTCTTCTTTAAATGTTTGGTAGAATTTCCCTGGGAAGCCATCTGGCCCTGGGCTCTTGTTTTTTTGGAGATTTTTGATGACTGTTTCAATCTCCTTATTGGTTATGGATCTGTTCAGGTTTTCTATTTCTTCCTGGTTCGGTTATGGTAGTTTACACTTCTCTAGGAACACATTCATTTCTTCCAGATTGTTAAATTTGCTGGCATATAGTTTCTTATAATATGTTCTTATAATTGTTTTTATTTCTTTGGTGTTGGTTATGATCTCTCCTTCATTCATGATTTTATTAATTTGGGTCGTTTCTCTTCTTTTTGGTAAGTCTGGCCAGGGGTTTATCAATCTTACTAATTCTTTCAACAACAAGGTCCTTGTTTCATTGGTCTGTTCCACTGTTCTTTTGGTTTCTATTTTATTGATTGTTGCTCTGATCTTTATTGCTTATATTCTACTGGGTTTAGGCCTTTATGCTCTGTTTGCCATTCTTTCTCCAGCTCCTTTAAGGTGTAGGTTTAGGTTGTATATTTGAGAACTTTCTTATTTCTTGAGAAAGACTTGTATTGCTATATACTTTCCTCTTAGGACCGCCTTTGTTGCACCCAAAGATTTTGAACAGTTGTGTTTTCATTATCATTTGTTTCCATGAATTTTTTCAATTCTTCTTTAATTTCCTGGTAGACCCATTCATTCTTTGGTTGGATGCTCTTTAGCTTTCATGTCTTTGAGTTCTTTCCAAGTTTCTTCTTGTGGTTGAGTTCTAGTTTCAAAGCATTGTGGTCCAAAAACATGCAGGGAATGATCCCAATCTTTTGGTATCAGATGAGACCTGATTTGTGACTCAGGATGTGATGTATCTTGGAGAATGTTCCATATGCACTAGAGAAGAATGTGTATTCTCTTGCTTTGAGATGGAATGTTCTGAATATATCTGTGATGTATTCAGATGTATTTGGATGTATCCGTGATACATCTGGTCCAGTGTGTCATTTAAGGCCTTTATTTCCTGTTGATCTTTTGCTTGGATGATCTGTCCATTTCAGTGGGGGGGGGTGTGTGTGTTAAAATCCCCTACTATTATTGTATTATTGTCGATGTGTTTCTTTGATTTTGTTATTAATGGCTTTATATAGTTGGCTTTTCCCATGTTAGGGGCATAGATATTTAAAATTCTTAGATCTTCTTGTTGGGCAGACCCTCTGAGTATGATATAGTGTCCTTCCTCCTCTCTTTATTATTGTCTTTGACTTAAAATCTAATTTGTGTGATATAAAGATTGCCATTCAGCTTTCTTTTGATGTCTATTAGCATATTCAATTGTTTTTCATCTCCTCACTTTAAATCTGGAGGTTTTTGGGGGTCTAAAATGAGTCTGTTGCAGACAGCATATTGATGTGTCTTTTGTGTGTGTGTGTGTGTGTGTGTTTAATTCATTCTGATATCCCGTGTCTTTTGATTGGGTTATTTAGCCCATTTACATTCAGGGTAAGTACTGAAAGATATGAATTTATTGCCATTGTATTGCCTGTTATGTGACTTTTATTATATACTGTCTCTGTTCCTTTCTGGTCTATGCTATTTTTAGGCTCTCTCTGCTTAGAGGACCCCTTTCAATATTTCCTGTAGGGGTCATTTATTTATTTTTCCTTCTATTTTCAATGATAGCCTAACTGGATACAGTATTATTGGCTGCATATTTTTCTTGTTTAGTGCTCTGAATATATCATGGTCATCCTTTCTGGCCTGCCAGGTCTCTGTGGATATGCCAATATCTGCTGCCAATCTAATATTCCTTCCATTGTAGGTTACAGACCTCTTGTCCTGAACTGCTTTCAGGATTTTCTTTCTGTCTCTGAGGCTTGTGAGTTTTACTATTAGATGACGGAGTGTTGACCTATTTTTATTGATTTTGCAGGGGGGTTCTCTGTGCCTTTTGTATTTTGATGCCTGTTTCCTTCCCCAAATTGGGGAAGTTCTCCACTATAATTTGCCCCAATATACCTTCTGCCCCTCTCTCTCTCTTCTTATTCTTCTGGGATCCCAATTATTCTAATATTGTTTTGTCTCATGATATCACTTATCTCTTAAATTCTCCCTTTGTGATTCAGTAGTTGTTTATGTCTCCATCATTTGATCTTCTATATTACTAATTGTCTCTTCTGCCTGATTTATCCTAGCAGTAAGAGCCTCCCTGTTTTTATTGCAACTCATTAACAGCTTTTATGATTTCAACTTGGCTAGATTTTAGTTCTTTTATTTCTCCAGAAAGGGATTCTCTAGTATCTTCTATGTTTTTTTCAAGCCCAGGTATCATCTTGATGATCATTATTCTGAAATCTGGTTCTGACATCTTCCTAATGTCCATATTGATTAGGTCCCTAGGAGTCGGTACTGCCTCTTGTTCTTTTTTTGAGGTGAGTTTTTCTGCTTTATTTTTCCCAGAGAAGAATAAATGAATGAGAGAACAAAGGGCTAAAAGGGTAACAACGACCTCAGAAGAATATATACTAAAGAAATCAGAAGAGATCTGAAAGTGGGGAGAAACAAAAGAAAAAAAAATATATTATTATATACCTATATCTATATATAAATAATCTGGCTGGTAAATAGAGAAGAGCCACACACTTGATTTTGGGTGTATTTTTGTTGGTTAGAAGAAACGACCTCCTACAATTTTAAAGAAGGAAAAACATATATCTACAAAAATAAGGGTAAATACAATGAGGAATCGAATCTGATTGTAAAGATGAGAATTTAAAAAGATTTTAAAAAAGGAATGGATAACGTAAGAAGTTGGTTGCAAAAAGAATGAAAATACTTAAAAAAAAGAATGTGATCAAGTGGGTGACTAGAACAAAGCAATACACTGAATTTAGGGTATATTTTGATCTCGTAGAACAAAGTGTATCCCAGAATTTTAATGAAAAACTTATATATACAAAAAATAAGGTGTATTTAAAAATATGGTGAAGGGATAGAATATGATTATAAAAATGAAAATTAAAAAAAGATTTTAAAAGAGGTATTGGTAAGATGTTTGTTAAAATAGGAAAGAGGAAAAATTCAAAAAATAGAAAAAAAATTAAAAAAATGTTTAACTTTGAAAGACTAAAGAATCATGGGAGAAAAGCCATGAATTCTATATGCCATATTACCCTGGCACTGGAATTTTACAGTTCTCATTCATCAGTAAAGTTGATCTTGGCTGGATGTTCTTGCCAATATTCTGGGGGAAGGGCCTGTTGCAGTGATTCTCAAGTGTTTTTGCTGGAGGTGGTATTGCACCGCCCTTGTCAGGGACCAGGCTAAGTAATCTACTTGGGTTTGCTCTCAAGAGCTTCTGAACCCTGAACACATTCTGTAGAGCTTTGGAGGATGGGAATGAAAATGGCAGCCTCCCAATCTCTAGCCCCATACGAGCTGAGAGCTTGGGGTCCCACTTCTCCATGAGCACTCCAAGAGAAGAAGTCAATAACTCCTGTCTCCCTGGTCTCTGGCCATACTCCAAACTCACCCAGCCTGTGACAGAACATTTCTATCTTGGGCACACAGCCCTGTTTGTAGCCTCCAAACCCAGCAAATTCCTGCAGCGTGCTCCTGCTCTGCTCCTTCTGGTGGCGGAAAGTGGGAGTCTCCCAGGATCTGCCACTTTTGGGGTCCCTGCTCAAAGAGTAGTGGCCTACATGTGCCTTGGATCACAGTTTATGGTAATCCCAAGCTGATAGCCCCTCCTGGGCTCTGTCTTTGCAGCCAGCTTCCCCACTCTGATACCTGGGAGCTGTGCCACACTGGGGCACCCCTGGTCTTTCTGTGACCTTGAGGGTCCTGAGACCACACTGTCCCAGCAAGGATTACACACACACACACACACTCACACACACAGACACCCCACTTAGCCACTGGAGCAACGTACTTTTGTGGAGCTGACTTCTAAAATTTTTGATTTTGTGCTCTGCTATTCTGTCCTTTGGTAGGAGCCAGCTGATGGAGGCTCCCTCCCCTCCACATTTTATCTTTCCGTATTTCATCTCAGATTCATGTCTCTGCACCTCCTATCTTTGAGTAAGTGGTCACTTTTGTGTTTATAGAATTGCTGCTATTCTTTTCTTTGATCTCCTGTTGAGTTTATAGGTGTTCAGAATGGTTTGCTAACTATCTGGTTGAATTCCAGGGACCAGATAAAATTTAAGTCTCCTACTCCTCCACCATCTTGCTCTGGGTTTTATTCTTTTATCCAATCTGATAATATTAGTAATTGAAATTTGTGGTCCACTTATATTTAATTAACATTCCTTCATTTGGGTTCAGATTTATTTTTTTACTAATTGTTTTCTATTCAAGCATTTTCTTTTTTGTTTTCCTTTGAATTTTATGATCCATTTTACTATTACCCTAGTTATACATTGTTATACTAGAGATTATAATATGTATCATTCACTTGTTATACTATTTATTAATCTATGCACTCTTTTACTAGAGATTACAACATGTACCTGTGACTAATTCTAGAACCTTAGGACATTTTCATTCCATTTATCTACTCCTGTCTTTTGATTATTTTAATTTTACACATGTTAAACCATACTGGGATTATTATTACTTGATACTGCCAGTATTCAGCATATATTTATATCTACCTTCATGTCCACCTTTTGATCATTTCTACAATTCCATGTTTTTCTTTGGAATTTTTTGAAATTACCTGAAGAACTCCTTTCAGAATTTTCTTTAGTGTCTATTTCTTGGTAACAAATTCTGTTTTTTGTCTGTGAAAAAATTTCATCTTTTTAAAAAAGTTTAATGTTTATCTATCCATTTGACAGAGAGAGAGAGCAAGGGGAAGCAACAGGCAGAGGGAGAGGGAGAAGCAGGCTCCCTGCTGAGCAGAGAGAGGGAGAAGCAGGCTCCCTGCTGAGCAGAGAGAGGGAGAAGCAGGCTCCCTGCTGAGCAGAGAGCCCAATGTTGGGGTTGATTCAAGGACTCTGGGGTCATGACATCAGCCAAAGGCAGATGCTCAACTGACTGAGCCACCGAGGCTCTCCAAAATTTTAATTTTCAATTTTGAAAGGTATTTTCATTAGATGTAGAATTCTAGAATTGGCTGTTATAGCACTTTAAAAATGTTATACTGTATCTTCAGGCTTCCATCATTTTTTGAGACTTTCATAAGACTTACAGCAATACTTTTTTTTTTTTTTCCTGTTAACAAAGGTTTTCCTTTCTGGTTTTTAGCAGTGTTGGTGTGATTAATTTCTCTAGGTTTTTTGTTGTTGTTGTTTGTTTGTTTTCATTTTTATTTTGCTTGAGATTCCTGAATTTTCTGAAAATATGGTGGTACCTTTCATAAGTTTTGGAAGATTCTTAGAAGATAACAGTCTTTTCACATTTTGATTCTGGCCATTTTCTTTTTCCTCTTCTGGTATTCCAATTATGTGTTATATTACACTTCTGTAGGTATCTCTTACACTCTAAATGCTTTTTACATTAAATTTTTTTCTCTGTCCTTTAGTTTGGATATTTCTGTTCGCTTGACTTTGAGTTTACTAATTTTTGTCTTCTGCTCTGTTTCATCTGCTCTGAAACATATCTGATAATTTCTAAATTACAGATCTCTTTTCCCCTTGAATGCTTGCAGCCGATTCATCTGTTGAAATTCTTAATTTTTACCCATCCTTTTCTCTATTGTCTTGGACATATTAATTGTATTTTAAGGTAATCATTGGTGAATTCCATTATTTGGGTTATCTGAGGCTTTTTTTCTTCCTCTTCTTTTTTTTTCTTCTTTTGTTTTTTTGTTCATGTAGTTATGTCTTATGGCATGCCTAGAAATATTGCTCAAATCCAGATATTTTGTTGAAAAGAGTTATTCTCTACAGAGGGGTCATTCTTTCCTGCACTATGTAGACAGTGATGGCTGTTCATCTTAGTCCAATTGGTGACTATGCTAACTCATGGCTGAGGTGTAATTTGGAAGAGATTTATTTCATCTCTTACCTGCCCTTGACCTTCCAGGTGTTTTAACCAGGAGCTTGATTATGTTTTTTTGATGGCTCTTCTTCTGGCATGTACTGAATGCTAATCTTTGAAACATGAGAATGCCCAAAACTCTGCTTCACTTTTCAGTGTCTTTGCCACATAGGCCCAAGAATTCTGTAAATACCCTGATGGAAAAACTGATCTTGTAATCCAACATTCCAGGTCTCCATTAAAAGCTCTGCTATAGCAGCCTGGAGTTGCAAACTTCTTCTTTTGTTAGAATTGGCAGATGCCTCCAAGGTAAAATTTGCTGCTAATATTAGCTTACTTTTCTGATGTCCTGCCCTCCGGAGTCAGTCCTTCCATTTCTTGTTACCTTAGCAGATCTCACTTGTCTTCATATAAATGGTTTCTGTATATTATCTAGTTTACTTTGTTCTCAGAGGGAACACTTGTTGGCTATAAATTTACTTCAGTGAGGCTGATCACCTATCCCAGTTTGCCCAGTTGTTCCAGTTTAGCACTGTAGATCCTCCAAGCCAGGAAACGCTCCACTTCCTGGCAAACTGAGACAGTTGGACATCCTAATTCTGAGCCATTCAGAAACAGAAGTTAGTAAATTTAACTTAGTATAGAACTAATATGTAGGAAGGTACTTTAAATAAGACTCGTGTGAGAGAGACTACTTTTCACACTGAGGTTCTTTGTTAAATTATTTACCTTAAGATTGTTATAGTCAGTATTTTCATGAGTAAATATTTCAGGAAGATGCAAATAGTTATTGTTTAAAAATTATACCTAGAACTCATTCAGCAATTCAGCAACGTGGCAGGATACAAAGTCAATGTACTGAAATCAGTGGCTTTCTTATACACTAACAATGCAAATACAGAAAGGGAAATTAGAGAATCGATACCATTTACTATAGCACCAAGAACCATAAGATACATGGAAATAAACCTAACCAAAGAGGTAAAGGATCTGTACTCGAGGAACTACAGAACACTCATGAAAGAAATTGAAGAAGATACAAAAATATGGAAGACCATTCCATGCTCTTGGATCGGAAGAATAAGCATTGTTAAAATGTCTATACTGCCTAGACCAATCTATACTTTTAATGCCATTCCGATCAAAACTCCACCAGTATTTTTCAAAGAGCTGGAGCAAATAATCCAAAAATTTGTATGGAATCAGAAGAGACCCCGAATCGCTAAGGAAATGTTGAAAAACAAAAATAAAACGGTGCATCACGTTACCTGATTTCAAGCTTTACTACAAAGCTGTGACCACCAAGACAGCATGGTACTGGCATAAAAACAGACACATAGACCAGTGGAACAGAGTAGAGAGCCCAGATATGGACCCTCAACTCTATGGGCAAATAATCTTTGACAAAACAGGAAAAAATGTACAGTGGAAAAAAAGACAACCTCTTCAATAAATGGTGCTGGGAAAACTGGACAGCTATATGTAGAAGAATGAAACTCGACCATTCTCTTACACCGTACACAAAGATAAGCTCAAAATGGATAAAAGACCTCAACGTGAGACAGGAATCCATCAGAATCCTAGAGGAGAACATAGGCAGTAACCTCTTTGATATAAGCCACAGCAACTTCTTCCAAGATATGTCTCCAAAGGCAAAGGAAACAAAAGCGAAGATGAACTTTTGGGACTTCATCAAGATCAAAAGCTTCTGCACAGCAAAGAAAACAGTCAACAAAACAAAGAGGCAACCCACGGAATGGGAGAAGATATTTGCAAATGACAGTACAGACAAAAGGTTGATATCCAGGATCTATGAAGAACTCCTCAAACTCAACACACACAAAGCAGACAATCATATCAAAAAGTGGGCAGAAGATATGAACAGACACTTCTCCAATGAAGACATACAGATGGCTATCAGACACATGAAAAAATGTTCATCATCACTAGCCATCAATGAGATTCAAATCAAAATCACATTGAGATACTACCTTACACCAGTTAGAATGGCCCAAATTAGCAAGACAGGAAACAACAGGTGTTGGAGAGGATGTGGAGAAAGGGGAACCCTCTTACACTGTTGGTGGGAATGCAAGTTGGTGCAGCCACTTTGGAGAACAGTGTGGAGATTCCTCAAGAAATTAAAAATAGAGCTTCCCTAGGACCCTGCAATTGCACCACTGGGTATTTACCTCAAAGATACAGATGTAGTGAAAAGAAGGGCCATCTGTACCCCAATGTTTATAGCAGCAATGGCCACGGTCGCCAAACTGTGGAAAGAACCAAGATGCCCTTCAACGAATGAATGGATAAGGAAGATGTGATCCATATACACTATGGACTATTATGCCTCCATCAGAAAGGATGAATACCCAACTTTTGTAACAACGTGGACGGGACTGGAAGAGATTATGCTGAGTGAAATAAGTCAAGCAGAGAGAGTCAATTATATGGTTTCACTTATTTGTGGAGCATAACAAATAGCATGGAGTACAAGGGGAGATGGAGAGGAGAAGGGAGTTGAGGGAAATTAGGAAGGGAAGGTGAACCATGAGAGACTATGGACTCTGAAAAACAATCAGGGTTTTGAAGGGGCGGGGGTTGGGAGGTTGGGGGAACCAGGTGGTGGGTATTAGAGAGGGCACGGATTGCATGGAGCACTGGGTGTGGTGCAAAAACAATGAGTACTGTTACACTGAAAAGAAATTTAAAAAAATTATACCTATTAGAAATTTTTAGAAGATCATCTAATCATTATTTTGTTAATTGTTTTAAGCAGAAAGTTGGTAAAATCATTGGTTTGTCTTTGAAATAGTTTCTATATAAATGTTTTAAATGAAATAGTATTTATTTAACTGTTTCTTCCTTAGAGTTGGAGTTGTTTTATACAAACCCTAATTTTCATTTATCTCTTTTCTAAGTGTATTTTATGACTCTAAAATGTTTTTGATCAGAAACTTTTGTGTCTAAGTAAAAATTCATGCTGGCGGGTGTATCCTTTGTTAAAGTAGTGGACTCAGTGCTCTTAAGGGTTCATAGCTACTGAGCACCATAGAAAAGTGAGACAGGATCACTGTGCTTTTGAGACAGAGTAGTTGTATTCACTATCCTCAAGAAATAATTTGTTTTATTTGTAGATGCTGTATCTTGTTTTACTGATATTTAAAGTTTTACTGATATTCAAAGTTAAAAAACAAAGGCAGATGTTTTTTTATTAATGGAGACATAGGTTTTAAAAGGCTAGATTGAATATCCTGTACATGATTCAAGTTTGGGCAATTAATTACCTGCCTTGTGATAGTTCTCATGCTGTCTTAAGTTGTATTTCAGGTTATATTTTTAATTGTCATTTTATATTCATTTCTGTTTGCCCATAGAATAGAAGTTCTTCTAGGGCAAGAGCTTCTAATTATTTAATCCCTCAAAGCCCATATATAGATTTTTATTTAATTCCTAAAAAGACTATTTTTTCAATGGGCAGGGCTTGATGGAGATGTAGTTTCAATTCTTTTGGTTACATATATCCAGATATACATCTTTATGTATATTATAACGTTACCAAACTCCAAAAATAATCCAAAGGATAGAACTTTGCTGCTTGTTTTAAGAAATATCAATGATCATCTCAATTCTTCCATTAACTATGCTTAAGCAAAATAGCTTCAGTTTCTCCCTCTATAAAATTAAGGACGTGAAGGCAGTAGTTTCTAACATTCCTTCTAGCTCTTCAAAAATAAAAATAAAAAATAGATTGGTTTCTGAGAAAGGTAATATGGAAAACGTTCTATTTGGATGTATCAGAGCCTTAACCCACGTTGTCTAAAGTCCATGTACTACCATGATTACACTTCTGAGCTCTCTAATATCTTTAATTTCATTTGCATAAAAGCTGAAAAGAGAGAAACTTTATTGGTAACTTTTCTTAAATCTGTTGCATTTAGTTGTTTTTCCTATGTTCTCTTCATTTCTAATTTTTTCCCTGTGATTTTCTTTAGTAATTGTACTGAAAGCAAGTCAGAGTTAGGACTCATACTCTTTTTGATTTATCTAATGCTACATATAATGGGTAGAGGAAAACTGTTAGAAGATAGATATTGTTTCAAAAGGATAGCTTGATGAGGTTGGATGTTTTTGCCCTGTATACTTAAATTTTATTATTAAAAACCTTTGTAGTTAGCACAGAAATATATTTTAATAGAAAAATGTCTTATGTCTGTTATGTCTCAACGAGAGAATTCTTTGTGGACCCATAGGCACTGAAATCTCTTTACTTAATGAATAGCAGCACTATCTGAAGACAGTATACTGCTAAATAAAGAATGTTTGGAATGTGTATGTTGACTTCATAACAACTAGACCAGCTGGGGAAGTGTTTATGTTCATACTGGAGGGATTTCATCAGCTACCATCTATAACAGGTGGAGTGTGAAAACCACCAAGAATTAAATTAAATGGTTCAAGTACTGTATTTGGGTTGCAGAGTTTTGCTTGACACACATAGTTTTGGTGTTTTTAATTGAGTTAATTATATTTTAAAATTAAATTTCATCTGAAAATTTAAAACTTCTGGATTTTAAAGAATTAGAATGGATGGAAATAATACATCCATAATCAGTGGGCTTAAATATTAGCTTCTTTCAGATGAAAACATTCTTTTTTTCACTCCTTTTTTCATTATTTTTTTTCTTTTTTTCACTCCACTTAATCAGGTCTGCTTTACTTGTTTATATTAACTCTGCACCTCTGTAAGCATTTGAGTTCACAATCTATTTGAAAATTAAAAATTGGCATTTTTCTTGACCAATTCCTGGCCAATTTTAGTGGCATGCTCTAGCCATGACTCAGTTATGTTCTCTTTCTCCGCATGGTATTTTCCAAAATTTTCTCAAAGATTAGTTTGTACCACTGGCTCCAAGGCTTGTTCTAACTAAGTCCATTAGTAGCAGCCAGGTCCTTAAAGAATCTGGTCTCTGGCAACAGATTAGGGCAAAGTGTTTGAATCTATCCAAGCACATCTCCCCGATCAACCTTATCCCACCCATCTAAAAGTAACTCAAGTTCAAGATTTCTTGTATTATATAAGTTGGATTAAAATTCATGTCCAATTTGCAGTTTCCTAAGGGAGTTTCTTAGGCTTCCTATATATGTTGCACAGGTAATAGTGCTATACAGGATTTGCTTCTTTGTATATTCAGCACCAAAAGGAATCTTCTCAAGTTGTACTCATCTCAACAATGTCTTTTTCCTTTATGACGCTGTACCAGGAACCAAAATAGCACACAGTTAGCTATCTTTTACTCAATCTATTGCATCCCGACTCCCAAGAATTTGATAGGCATGGTGAAAATGCATTCTAATCTTAGTTCTGTAGCACCTTTTAGTGTCGCCTGGTACTAAATCTGAGATCTAGAATTCTAGAGGGTAGCCCTGCAAAATGTGCAACTGTGGCTACATCAGTTGGGCACTCAGTTATACATTTGTTGAATGGATAAGTAATGTAAGTCACATAAAATTGATCACTTAGCGTGGTCTTTGCTGTGTCACATTCAAGAAAACACAAACCTGTTTTCAAAGGTTTTGAAGGATAATGCAGGTAAGACTCTATCTTCCATTATTCATCCATTAAAGGCACAGTATAGTGTTTTCTGTAGCATTTCATCCAGAAAGCTTCTAAAATTTTTCTTGAGATAGATTTTCCTTTCCCTATTTATGAAATCTGCTACAATTTTTTGCTGCTTTCACCCTCCAGAGTAGCATCAGCACCATTTTTCACCCTCAGTTCTAGCTCTTCTTTTCCTGCATGGAACTTTCAGACATCCTGATTCTTGTGATCATGTGACCCTCCATGTTTGGTGCTGTACCCATGTCCCAGTCCATTCTAAATGTAATTTTCCAAAGTTGCTTTTCTCTTCAAATTCCGCTCTTGTGAATTGGTGAAGAAATTTGTTTACTTTATTATATGTCAAAGAAAACTTGAATGGAAGAAATTTGTTTCTTGTTTCTCTCCAACTCTTTTCACCCACCCAACCTGAATTGAGAGTCATCAAGGAGAATTGCTGAACTAGTATGGGACATATAAAGTAAATTTAATACCCAGGCAAATCATGAGTGAATAAAACCAGGTCAGTAGACACCCCATCTGCATGATGGTAAAGGTATTTAGTTCTTACTAGAATCCTATAAAATAGATGTTATTTATAATTATTCACTTAAATTACAAACCAGGAAGCTAAGATTCAGAGAGAAGTAACTTGATATTCTTATAATCATGCTCAAAATTGCCTGTGGCTGGCAATTTTCATGTAGACAAAAAAGCTGAAGGAAAATGTCCTGGTAAGTCTTGAAACGAGGTTGTGAAATGACTGGAATTTTTATATTTCTTAATTTTTGGGTAGAACCACAGACTACTGGGGATGGTAGCGTTATAATGAACTCAGGTCAACTGGCCCAATCCTCCTTTAAATACTGTAAATTTAGGGGTGAAAGATGATTAAAATGGAATTGTTATCTAATTAAATATTTTCAGAAATTTATATGAGTTGGGATTAAACCACAACTAGGATATCACAGTGTAAAGAAATATAATGTTATCTGTATATAAAAATATGTGCTTATGATGAAGATCTTCTAAAGCTACCATTTATGGATTTTAATAACTAGTAAAGCAAGAAAAAAAAATCCCGATTTATTTTCTCCCTCACTCTGATCTACAAAGCATTAAATGAAAATTAGCATTTTTATGTTTTGTGGCCATAGGAGTTCCCTTCCCCCCATATTTTGTGGGTGATGAAATTTCTTAATTGTAAAGTCAAGGTTTCTGATTAAGCAGTTGTTCTTAGTGGGCTTTTAAATCAAATTTTATCTCTGGGCTTTGACAGTTAAGACTGCCAAGATTTAAATAAAGAAAACATTCTTTTTTTTTTTTTTGAGGTATGTTTTGTTACCATTTTAAAAAAAATTAATTTATTTATTTTCAGAAAAATAGTATTCATTATTTTTTCACCACACCCAGTGCTCCATGCAATCCGTGCCCTCTATAATACCCACCACCTGGTACCCCAACCTCCCACATCTCGCCATTTTGATCCCTACTGACTTTAATTTTAAGGCTTTGCAGTTGTAAAACAAATACTAAAAATTCAAATTTGAAATAAAATTGAGATTGTTCTATTATTTTTGTATTTATTACAAAGGGAAAAACCAGTGAAGTCTAATTAATGTGTAGTTACATTTGATTTGTATTATAAGATGAAGTTAGAGCCTTGAAAATAATTTTTTCTTTTATGAAAGTTTTATTCTGTAATTATTTTCAAAAAATTATTTTATACTTTATATTATGAAGCCTATGATATAAAAAGAATACATTTCCTTGAGTAATTTCTTGCACAGTCTGGCTAATGAAATGAAATTTTCAAGACTATGCAAGTTTTTCAATTATTTTAGAAAACTTATTGAAGTTTTAGTTATAACTGATTAAAGTTTCTATTTTTAAAATTATCATACACTATTTAAGTTTACTCTACCTGTAATATCATGTACTTACAAATACAATATACTTAGTTACAAATAACAATATGGAGCACTTGGGGGATGAGAGGAGGTGGGTTGGTGAGATATTCAGATCAGTAAACTGATTAAATTCTCCTAACCCTGTAATTTTGTACATAGAGCACCCTGTGCTATGAAAATTAGATATTCTTAGATTTTCATTGTAACTTGACTGTTTAGCACCCAGAAGAAAAGAACAGTCCTAATTCTAATAAATACCTATTTATTGTCAGTGATATATAAACATTTTTGATCAATTTAGATTTTAAGTGGATTAAATTAAGTATTAATGAACCATACCTACATAGTTATCTTTGAGATATAATAATGTCTTTTGAGTGTCATCTTAGGAATAGTTTCTAAATTTATAGGTGTATGCCATACACTCAAATAATCATGTTGGGTATATTCATTTATTTCAGTACTTGCTATGTGCTAAGCCCTCAAGTAGTGTGAAAGAGGAATAGTATCTCTGCATTCAAGAATACCATCTAACTATTTATATGAGGGTTTTTACTATAGAGTTTGCTTAAATATGTGTGTGTGTGTGTGTGTGTGTGTGTGTGTGTGTGTATTTTGTAAATCAAAGTCATAGTAATTAGAAATTAATTTAAAGGATTTTAATCAGAAAAACTTCCTGAAGGTGCTTTGTTTTGTTTTGGCAGGGGACACCAAATTCAAACTTGGTGGAAAAGGATAATGGAGGGTTGAAAGTTGGCATAAAACACACAGGAAATGATACATACGAGGAGGAAGGAAAAACCATAAGATGAACTCAAGATTAGAATGCAGGGGTGTATCTGCTGAGATTGAAGATATTGTATGGAAGACTCCCAAATTGTGGGAAAAGTGAACATCAGGAATGTAGAGTCAGAGCAGGGGACAGGTAGTCAGTGAGACTCTTTGGGGTTATAAGTAAAGAAAATGTTTTTTATTTTTTGTTTTTTAAAGATTATTCTAATAACCATGAGTGGGTTAAGAGATAATAGAGACAGTGAAACTGCTTAGAAAGCTGTTACAATGTTCAAATATGAAGTAATTACATAAAAATTTCTAAGCTTTGAAATAAACAGGAGATACTAGATCTGGGAGAACCCACAAAAAGAATTTATATATTATCCTTTGTCTAGTGTCTATGTTATTTCAACTTATAATTTTAACCAGTTAGGAATAGATACTGATAAATATGGTTGTGATTTAAACCATGACATAGAGAACTTTGAGGAAAGTAAAGATCGATTATGGAAAGCCCAAATACAGCAACCTAGGCAAAGGGGGAAGTGGCAGTTTAGGACTACTGCAATGGCTTAAATGTTTCATCAGGGTCTTGGACCTCCATATTTTCTCTCATTCTTGGGGAGAAGACCTTTCTTTATATCCCCATTGTTTCAAAATTGCTGCTGCATTTCCATATATCACCTTCATGTCCCATACTAGAGGACAAAAGAACAAACAGAAAAAGTGGTACCTGTATCTGAAAAGAAGGAGCTTTTAAGCCTATTGACTTGAACTTGTCATACAACTACTACTAGTTGCAGGGGAGTCTGGAGAAAATGATTTTTTAACTTTATTGGCAAACAATTGACAAAAATAATGTATATACTTAAAGTGTACAATGTCATTTCATACATATATATATATATATATATATATATATATATATATATATATATATAGTGGACTGATTACCAATATCAAGATAATACATCCATCACCTCACAGAGCTAACATTTTTTCCATTTGGGTGACAATGCTTAAGGACTACTTTTAGCAACTTTCAAGTATACAATACTGTATTATTAACCATAACCACCATGCTGTACATTAGATCATCAGGACTTGTACCTTTGATCCACATAACCTATTTCCCCCTGTCCTCCTCCCTTCCCTGGTAAACACCATTATACTTTATGTTTCTATGAATTAGCTTGGCCTTTTTTTTTTTTAAAGATTCCACATATAAATGGTACCATATAATATTTGTGTGTATACATACACATTTTCTTTATCCATTCATCCATTGAAGGACTTTTAGATTGATTCCATATTTGAGATACTGTGAATACTGCAATGAGCATGTGTGTTTAGATATCTGTTTGAGATACTCATTTTAATTCCTTTAGATATATACCTAAGAGTAGGAATTCTGGATCATATGGTAGTTCAATTTTCAATTTTTGGAGGGTCTTCCATACTCTTTCTTTAATGGCTGCACCAGTTTGTTTCCACCAACAGTGTGTAAAATTTCCCCTTCTTCCACAGCTTCTCCAACATTTGACTTCCTAACAGGTGGGAGGTTCTATCTCATTGTGGTTTTGTTTTGTGTTTCCTTAATGACTAGTGATGTTAAGCCATTGCAGTAGTCCTTTTCATATACCTGTTGGTCATTTGTATGTCTTTGGAAAAATGTCTATTCAAGTTTTTTGCCCATTTTTTAATTGGTTTATTTTCTTTTTTGCTATTGAGTTGTATGAGTTTTTTAAAAATATATTTTGGATATCAGATACATGATTTACATGTATTTTTTTCCATGCTGTAGGTTGATTTTTAAATTTATTGATGGTTTTTATTACTGTGCAGCAGCCCTTTAGTTTGGTGTAGTTCTCCCTGTTTATTTTATCTTTTTTTGTCTATACTTTTAGTGTTTTATCTAAGATGTAATTGCCAAGACTACCAAGGCCAAGGATTTTTTTCCCTATGTTTTCTTCTGGGAGTTTTATAGTTTTAGGTCCTACATTTATGTCTTTGATCCATTTTTGAGTTAATTTTTGTATGATGTAAGATAGAGGTCTGGTTTCACTCTTCTGCATGTGGATATCCAGTTTTCCCAGTGTCATTTATTAAAGAGACTGTTCTTTCCCTATTTGTGTTCTTGGCACTCTTGTTAAAAATTAGTTGGCCATATATATGGGCTCTCTCTTCTGTTTCACTGGTCTATGTGACTGTTTTTATGCTAGTACCATACCTTTTTAATTTATATAGCTTGAAATCAGGAAGAATGATGCCTCCAGGTTTATTCTTCTTTCTTAGGATTGCTTTGGATATTTGGGATCTCTTGTGGTTCCATACAAATTTTAAGATAGTTTTTTGTATTTCTGTGAAAAATGCCATTGGGATTTTGATAGAGATTGCATTGAATCCATAGATCACATTGAATAGTATGGACATGTTGACAATATTCTTCCAATCCAAGAACATGGGATACTTTTTTGTGTCTTCAGTGTCTTTCAGTGTTTTACAGTTTTCAATATTCAGGTCTCTATCTTCCTTGGTTAATTTTATTCCTAAGTATTTTATTGTTTTTGGCACTTTGTCTCTCCAAGCAAGAGTTCTGTCATTAAAAGAAGGAAAAGCACATATTAGGTAGGTGTCTGGCAGAAGAGTTGTTTTGTATAACCCACTGATTCTATAATGTATTAAACCATAAAGTTAAAAACCTTAACATATTGGGCTGTGGTTCTTTCGTTGTCTGAATACTGACTCAGGACATTTGTTACTGTTTTTGATCTGACTGCTTTCTCAAACTATATGTCAGGGGAAACCCAAATTATACCCAGGTGAAAATGTAGGAAGTTCATGTATTCTGAGGACCACTTTATAAATATGAAGAATATTACATAAATATGTGATTTCAAATATTTTTAAATTTAATTTTAATTTATAATCTGTTTACAGTATTAAAACTTAATATACTAAATTATATTTTCAAAATTGTGTATTTTATGCTCTTTATAATACCTGTGATCCCAAATGAAGGTAAAATTAAGTGACCAGTGTACTCATAACAATTTTATAATATGAAATAAGTGTGGCCAGATTATTAGGCAAGCATAGTACTTGTTCCCCAATTGATATGTGACTTCAGGGCAAAATTGTATAGCTAAAGATATTTAGCCAATAAGATCATTGAATTGGCCAAATAATCTTGAATGTTTTAAGAATGAAGCTCTGAAGCTACATGGTTATTTAAAGTGTTTTGGACAAGCCTCCAATGATACAAAAGAAGTTAAAACATAGAGCCAAAAGACTGAATCACTGAAGTGCAGAAGGACCACAATAAGCTTGCTACATGTCTTTTCTAGAAATGGAATCATTTCATTGTTATTCACATAAGTCTTCTAAAGTGCTTTGGGGTATCACGGGCAATATAGATTCTATGCCCTTGGATAATTAAAATGTTACTAGTATCAGGTAACGTGATGACCACAGTTTTATTTTTGTTTATCAACATGTCCTTAGTGATTCAGAGTCTCTTCTGATTCCACACAAATTTTAGGATTATTTGCTCCAGCTCTTTGAAAAATACTGGTGGAATTTTGATCAGAATGGCATTAAATGTATAGGTTGCTCTAGGCAGTATAGACATTTTAACAATGTTTATTCTTCCAATCCAAGAGCATGGAACGGTCTTCCATCTTTTTGTGTCTTCTTCAATTTCTTTCATGAGTGTTCTGTAGTTCCTCAAGTACAAATCCTTTACCTCTTTGGTTAGGTTTATTCCCAGGTATCTTACGGTTCTTGGTGCTATAGTAAATGGAATTGATTCTCTAATTTACCTTTCTGTATTTTCACAAAGCTGTGATCACCAAGACAGCATGGTACTGGCATAAAAACAGACACATAGACCAGTGGAACAGAGTAGAGAGCCCAGATATGGACCCTCAACTCTATGGTCAAATAATCTTTGACAAAACAGGAAAAAATACACAGTGGAAAAAAGACAACCTCTTCAATAAATGGTGCTGGGAAAACTGGACAGCTATATGTAGAAGAATGAAACTCAACCATTCTCTTACACCGTACACAAAGATAAGCTCAAAATGGATAAAAGACCTCAACGTGAGACAGGAATCCATCAGAATCCTAGAGGAGAACATAGGCAGTAACCTCTTCGATATAAGCCACAGCAACTTCTTCCAAGATATGTCTCCAAAGGCAAAGGAATCAAAAGCGAAGATGAACTTTTGGGACTTCATCAAGATCAAAAGCTTCTGCACAGCAAAGAAAACAGTCAACAAAACAAAGAGGCAACCCACGGAATGGGAGAAGATATTTGCAAATGACAGTACAGACAAAAGGTTGATATCCAGGATCTAGAAAGAACTCCTCAAACTCAACACACACAAAGCAGGCAATCATATCAAAAAGTGGGCAGAAGATATGACCAGACACTTCTCCAATGAAGACATACAAATGGCTATCAGACACATGAAAAAATGTTCATCATCACTAGCCATCACGGAGATTCAAATCAAAACCACATTGAGATACCATCCTACACCAGTTAGAATGGCCCAAATTAGCAAGGCTATGGACTATTATGCCTCCATCAGAAAGGATGAATACCCAACTTTTGTAGCAACATGGACGGGACTGGAAGAGATTATGCTGAGTGAAATAAGTCAAGCAGAGAGGGTCAATTATCATATGGTTTCACTTATTTGTGAAGCATAACAAATAGCATGGAGGACAAGGGGCATTAGAGAGGAGAAGGGAGTTGGAGGAAATTGGAAGGGGAGGTGAACCGTGAGAGACTATGGACCCTGAAAAACAACCTGAGGGTTTTGAAGGGGCAGGGGGTGGGAGGTTGGGGGAACCTGGGTATTGGGGAGGGTATTGGGGAGGGCATGTATTGCATGGAGCACTGGGTGTGGTGCAAAAACAATGAATACTATTATGTTAAAAATAAGTAAATTAATTAATTTTAAAAATGTTACTGGTAGTCATTTGGAATTTTAAATGTTACTCTTTTTCTAGATGCAGCTGATTTTTTGTTTGTTTGTTTGTTTGTTTCTAAGGGAAGCCTCAAAAACAATTATATTTTCTTCTTATTATAGTTGAATAATTAGGTAGCAATGCTTCTTCACATATAAAAAATAATAAAAGTACAAGATGCAAATAATATCAAAATTATGTTTTAGATTCTGAAAACTTGTTAATAATATAGTCCTCAAAGGTTTTTTTATATATAAGAAAATTATTTTGTAATAAAATTAACTTTATTCTAAAACTTCCAAGAGCCAGAAGAATTTAGATGGGCCTTTAAAGTACTTAGTCTGTGGACAAGATAATAATCAGTACCTATAATTTTGGGGACACTGTGCTAGAGAATAAGGGACATAAAAACCATTGAAACACATTCCTTGCCCTTAAGACAGGACAATTTAAAGTACTTAAAGTACTTAAAGCCACTCCAGTCATAAATACCTATGTTGCTAACATGACTGGCTATTTTGGTTATTGCTGCATAACAAATCACCCTAACAATGGCTTAAGACAATAGCCATTAATTTGATCTTTTCTCAGGATTCTATGGATTGGCTGGGGCTTAGCTGGAGATCTGGTTTGACTTGAAGTCTCTCATACCATTGCAGTCAGATGATAGCTGAGATGGAGTGTTCTTGTAATATCTCATCCTCCAGAACACCTTCATGTGGCCTCTTTACCAGTGTGGTTTCCTTATATCACACATTAGGTCTCCAAGAGTCAGGAAGTAGAAGTTTTTGGTACTCATATGTCCTGTGATCAGAAGTACCAGAATATCCATTTTCACACCATTCTATTGGTCCAGGCAGTCACAAAACTGTGACTGTACTGGTGAGATGGAGCTGGGAGAGTAAAATCCCCCTCTTGATGTGAGGAAAAGCAAGTAGGTAGTAGAGGCATTTTTTGGAGGTCATGTTTAGGAATAAACTACTTCAGTGGTTGATTAGTCGTCTAGGCCTTAATTGCTGTGGGAGTTGTGCAAAAGAGAGGACTCTCTGGATTTGGGTGACAGAAAAGTTTTTAAAGACGAGCTAAAGCTTTTCCCCGAGTCAAAGAGGCTGAGCACAGAGGAGATGGTTGGGGTAGAGTGGCAGGCACGGGGGGATTATGGGATTATGGGCTGATGTAATTCTAAACAGGGAGCATATCATTTAACAGCAAAGACGGTGACTCTTTAAAATTGAATCAGTAGTGGGCTTAGAAGTAAGATGGTAAAATTTGATTTGGAAGAATTTTCTGTTGGTTTTCATCATATGTGAGATTTTATTCAGGTAGGTGGACAATAAAACATGCTACTTGCATATAGGACACATATGAAAAGACAGGTGTGGACATGGCTTGGGAGTTTTGCTTCCTGGCTGATCCAGTTTGATGGAGTGCATGTTCAGAGTAACTGAGATTATTATATTCATCAGCAATGAGGTGAAGTCTGTAGCTCAGAGAGTAAACAGGAGGAGTCTCCTGAAAACAAATAAATCTTGACCTTAGGATACCAGTTATGCATGCTGTGAAATAGGAGTCTGGTATAAATTCTTAATAAAGCAAATCATTACAACTGACCCCACTTGGAAATTTAAGTAAAACAATCAACTCCATGTATATAATAAATAATTCAATTGATTCCTTTTACACTTCTGTGGATTAGCTGCTGTGTGAGTAGTTCAATACAATGATGTATAAACTGCCCTAATTTTTAAAAAGTTTTTTTTTTTTATTAGTCTGGAACTTATATTCCTGTTACTTCCATGCATTGGCACTATTTCTGTGCTCTAAATGAACATAAATTAATGTCTTCTGTAAGATATTCCTACATCATCTGAACAGACAAACATTTCCACTGACCAACTCAGATTCATCAATTACTAATGTTATGCTGAAGTTTTCATTATCCTCATTCATGCATTCAGCAGATATTTATTGGGTTTTATCTATGAGTTAGACACAGCCAAAATGACTTTTGAACTATAACCTACAGTATAAAAAGGAATCAGCCTGGAGAAGATCTGGTAAGAGAGAGTTCCAACACAAAACACAAAGACCCCAAAGAGGAACTAAATCTAATATATTCAAGGAATAGAAAGAAAGTCAGCCTTAGAGAATGCTGAAGAAGATGTGAATTAGGTCACATAATGTGTAACCTCAGAAGCTATGGTAAGGATTTTTGAGTGGGAAAGAAGGACATTGGAATGTTCTGAGTAGGGAAGTGATGTGACCATAATTTACCTTTTTAAAAGGATCATTTCTGATTCTGGGTAAAGAAGAAAAAGGAACAAGGGTCAGGAAGATATCAGGAAGCTATTATAATAGTCCATGATGAAGATGGCGATATGGATTAGGTACAAGTGACGTAATTGCTGAGAAGCTGGATGCTCCCTGTCTCTCACTGTTTTGTCCATCTTGTCTTTGCTCTCCACATATTGCCTCTATTTTCCCATTTCAGGGCAGCAGTTGGTAAGTGCCTCTCTGGGGCCTCACAGCTCTTCACTTCTTTTGCCTCAAACCCTCTTTTCTTTCCTATTTTATTTCCTCACCTTTTGTTTCTTGCCCATTTCCTCATTTTTTTCTCATTTTAGTTCTGATTTTTCCTTTTTTTCTCTCTCACTCTTCATTTGCTTTTTACCTTCTTGGTGGCTTTCACATCTTGAATCAATGCTTGGGACCTAGGTGAACATGTGTGCTAGGCACCCCACCTTGCTTTTGAGACAAAATGAGCATCTTTCAAGGTCAAGATATTCCAGACTTAGGATTCCAACTATCTGCGTGTTTGTATTTATTGCTACATTACTAATAGTAGGCCACTATTGTCATTCCTATCATTGATATTCAGAGGTTAGTGACTCAGGAGCCAGTCAGATATCCCACTAATAGTAATAGAGTTGACCTCAAGGGTTGGGAACAGCTAAGAGAGGAGACCGGAGTAGATATTGCAGCTGAGGTCTTGGAACTGGGTGTTTCTTGGGAATGTCCACTGTCAGAATTTACATAGCTAATTCTATCGTACAAATCATGTTTTTAGCTTTATTAAAATATTAAATATTCTTTTAAGGCAAACTGAAGGACACAGTACTTTTTCTTAATCATGAGAATTGGCAGCAGGGAAGTATTTATTTACATGGTGAGTAAAGTGCCGTTCACTGATAAAAGGAGGGAAAAGTATAGAGTGCCTTGTGCTGATGGGGTGCTTCTCTGTGTCCAGGATGGGGCTATAGTTTGGTGCACTCGTTCTCATTTTGGCAAAGCCCCCGTAAGATTAATTATTCTATATGCACAGTTCAGCCTATGTGAACACATAGGTAAGGTAGGGCTGATCTGTTTTTGTAGGTGAATTAATTTAATTTAATTAAATTTTATCTTTAGATTCTAGGATTTAAAGAGAGAACTAAGATAAATGATTTAGTGTCTTTTCCCTAGGAATGTGCAGAAAAGGAGGTATGTGAATTGGGAGTGAAGAGCTTTCATGCAGACTTCTATTCATAAAGAATTTCACATTTATATCAATATTTTTCAACTAAAGTTATATAGATGATTACAGAGATACTCACAATTTAAGGAAAAGGAGGTGTCTTTTATGGAAGGATGTATCCCTGATGAATTGTTCACTGCTTTACGTATGTATCAGTTTATCTTCTCCCCAGCCTCCTATTGTAAAGAAAAAAGTTCAGAGTTAATTCCTACATATTTGAGCTAGTTTAAATCTTAGTAAAACACAGTAGCAGGGAAGTGGTATCACTGTCTACTTAATTTTTAAGATGTGGCTCTTAATAAGCTATTCTTTTATAATATATGGAGATGGGGGAGGAGGAAGAAACAGACCAATAATAGCTTCTGCAGCATTGCTAAACACAGGTTGAAGAAGGTGACAGTTAAGGACCTCACCAGATATTTTAGCCAGTGTGAGTCTGTCGTACCACAAAATTGAGACTGTTAGGAACTTTTCTCAAAAACACTTACACTTTTAAGAGATGTACTTTAAATTTTGATTTGTTTTGCATAAGTAAACCACATGCTAACACACCACTCAGTTTAAGAGTACTATCCAAACATCACAAAATCAGTTCCAAATTCCAGACAATTTCCAGTCCCTCTGTCAGAAAGCAAATAACAACAAAAGACTTACTCCAAACATAAGTCAACCAGAACCTTGGAGATCCTTCATAGCAACTTGCATTGTACAATAACTTAAGGAAATTTTATGAATGACCCACAGAGGGGAGCATATAACCCCATAATACTCAAAACATACTGCCCGAAGTATACATGATGACAAGGTAAACATTTGCTTAAGAACTTCAAAGGCAGAATGGTATGAAAACCAGGGGAAACTCTCCCATCTTTGAAACCCCAAATTAGCTATAGTGTTGACTGTACCTAGCATCCTTAGGGTCTGAGCATTGCAAATTACATCATCTTTTGATTCAAAGAAAACAAATTTACCTTTTCCACCAAAATACATCTAATTGTTAACCTATTGGGATGAAGGTAGGAGTATGTATGTATAGATTATAGGTGCTGTTTTTTCTGCTTCTTTTGTATTTGGTGTATAAGCATTTATCTGCTGGCTGGTAGTGACTCCATACCTGGATACTATTATTTATATATTCCTTTAGTACTTTCTTGCTGAAAAGCACATGACGATCAGTCACTTGTGGAGTTTTTCAGCATGGATGCAATTCACAGTAATTGTTCAGGTGCCATAAAACCATGGTACACTGACTTCACTTTAGTAGTTTTATGCTTAGCTATAATCCCACATACAAGGGTCATTAAAGTTAAAGTGTCCCTCGAGTTTTTTTTCTAACATTAAGTTAATTTCAGTCACTACAGATGGAAACAAAACAAAACCAAAAATGTACTGGTCTTAAACATCATCCCTGAATAAAGTAAAGCTATAATGATAAGATATTTCATCATACTGTTTAAGGACTCCTTGCCATGATATATTGCCTAGTGCATATTGGGTGTATAAAACAGGGAATAGTAATTTATCTTAATGTTGAAAATATGAGCCTAAAGTCCAGAAGAAAGTCAGAGCTATGTCTACACAAGATCCATAGAATGTGGAATGTCAGACCTATCTATATGACAATTTGAAAATATTATTCCTGATTCTCATAGTTACACTCCTCAGAGGAAAAGGAAATCCATCTCATGTTCTTTATGGAAAACTCTTATATAAGTCTGAGTAAAGAAGAAACAGAATAAGTTAGCTACTACCATTATAAGTGGAACTACATTATATATAGAAAGTTAAAGAATTTGATTTGGTGTTAAATACAGAAAGAAACATTTTACATTATTTTGTTATATCAGTGAATTTTTATTTTTTGTAGATAAATAATTGGCACTTTAGTGTTTGACCTTTTTATGCTGGTTACATCCTGTTTTAACTCTTGTTGAGATCGAAAAATAAAGTTAAGGCTGGAAAATGAATTGGTTATCATAACTAATAAGTCCACTCAATAAGCATAGGTACAGCACCAGCTTTGTACCAACTTCTCTCTGTATGGAACATGGATTATAAAAGTAAGAGACAGTCTCTATCTCCAAGGAGTTCCAAGTGCAAGAAATGGGGCAGGTTCCCATACTTCCAGGAAACAGTTTTTTGTTGGAAATTTTTAAGATTAAATCTTAAACTATGAGGTGGAGACCTTAGTTTTCTCTTGTATAATGTGGTTCTTCATGGAAAATGGATAAGTTTAGTGGAGGAACACTAAAGGAGATTTTACTAATGTTTGGGCCTGAGGTCTACATAATACATGCCTTAGAAATAAAAGAAAGACACTAGCCTCCAATACTGTCAGGTTAGCTTTTTAGGTGAATTTAATGCTCTTGATTTTTATTATGCTGCTCTGCTTCCCCTGAAACCTACACTGGTTTATTCCAACCAATGTGGTCTGAATTCCATCCAACATTTTGCTAATATTTATCAGTGCTAAACTCAGTATTGCTTGATAAGTCAAATTTGTTGCAAATCACTTCCAGTTGTACAAATACGTTATTTACTCATAACTGGTAAAAACTCCATGCTGTCATTAAATGAGTTGACATATTCATGTAATTACCTAGGCTGGGAATCTGGTTAATCATCATTATTCTGGAGCAAGAAAAATTAAAAGAATTAAAATATAATTCTGTGAAAACTATAATCTTTCACAGTTATAAAAGTGACATTTTTCAAAAATGTTTTATTTTATTGTAACTTTAAAAATTTCTCACTTTCTTTTTATAAAGTCCCTATAAATTGTCCAAACTTTGGATGGATGTATTTAAATATTTCAATCAAAGCTTGGAAGCTAATGAACTGAACCTAGTTCTATTACCAGTTCCAAATGACCCACCCTTTAGATTGAGTTCATGGGTTATGCCACCAATCTCTAAGTCATGGGTGTAGTGACTCATCACCAAGGGAAATGCTTATGGCACAACTGCAGTTTGGAACAGAGACTTGTAGTTGATTTCATCTTGGGAGCAGAGACAGTGAAGAAGCCAAAGTCTAAGCTGAAGCTGGAATAAGGCTGTCATAGTACTGAAACACATCCTCCCAGATTCACTGGGCTGTTCTCAAATTGTGTATTGAATTGAAAGTAACGAGACCTCAGATCTGGTACTGATTTAATCCTGAAACATACCTGTGGGCTTGGTGATGAGCAGCGGCCCTGCTGTTGTCTCTAATGCTAGTGGTCATGGCAGAACGGGCTCCCTCTGCTTTAGGTTGAGCTGTCACAAAAGTCATGGAAAGAACTGATGAAAAGTTGGTGAATTCTACTCTGGCATGTGAATTTTGTCTCAGGTGTCTCCTTGGGAACATGGGCAGGGGGCTCCCACTGTCTTAAATCTACATGATCACATAGTAGGCACAAAATATTTTGCTAATAAATAAGGATTTATTAAGCTCCTACTATGCACCAAGTATGGTGTATCTAGTATACAGGGTATATAGTAGTGGCCTCTACAGATGTGATACCTGTATCATGACTTTGAAGTATGGGTTTGTTGGACTTACTTTATAAATTTAATTTTGTTTTTTTTAGTTCATTCTGACATAGTGATAACAATAACATGGAAACCTTTAGGAGTCACTATTTGTAGACATATCAATTCTCTCTATATTATCTTAGAACCTTTTAGTAGCATCTGAGTCACTTCTATTGCTAGCAGTACCACCCTTGGGCAGAGGGGCCTCACACATCTTTAGAGATCTCATTGATAACTGGATATCCCAAACATACATATGTAATATATTAAAGTACATGTGAGTACCTCTGTTACTCATGATCTAGTTTTCAGTCCTGATAGAGCTTAAACTTCCTGAAACTGAAACCTTAGGAACCTTAAACATTCTGAACTGTCAAGACTAACATTCAGGCCCCAGGGAAAGGCTTTTTCACTCCTTGTGTGTGTTCTTGAAACAAAAGGTAACTGTATGTAAATGTGGTGAGTTTGTGGATTATACTGCTGTTCTTTGAAGAGGGATATGGCTTCAGTGTGTGGGAAAGATTTTTTCCCCCAGCTTTATAGAGATAAAATTATAACATTGTATAAGGTATATAGCATGCTTATTTGATGAACTTATATATTGCATTATGATTATTACTATAGCATTGGGTAACACCTCTATCACACATTCAAGAGGAAAGTACACTTAGGTAATTAGATAAATTTTTACATCTTAGATAGCATGAATGAAATGAATTCTTGTTAACCATAGACATATATATTTACCAGTAGAATATAACATATATATATTTTGGGGGCTTTTGTCTTTCAGTTTGAATCTGGGGGTACTCACAGATTACCATGTTATTTAAAACATTTGCATGAGGCAATATTGAAAAGAATTATGCAATATTTTTCAGTTTATATTTCACTTAAATTTCTGTATATGCATACATATGCTTATAGCATATCAGATATAATTAAATTGATGCTGAGTGTTAGAATTGCTAATAGTTTCCTTTTAAATATTTAATAAAATATTGAATATATTTAATTACATTTTCAAAAAAGTTTTAGCTTTTAAATATATTTAAAATTTTGATATGAGATATCATTTGTACCTTCCCCTCACTTTCAGTAGATGTTGAATACTTTAGTAGAATGTTTTTTGACAATATGCATGCAAGATAATATTTTTATTTTTAAAATTACCTTAACATTTTAAAAAATATTCACATTTTGTACACATTTATGATTGCATTTAATTTTAAATTCTTAAGTGAATACTTTCAAAATAAGCATAGACTATAAAAATCTTGAATAGAGTAATATATTTTGCTGAAATTAAGGTATGAAAAATGATTTTTAAGTTTATGAATTTTATAGTTTTATTACTCAGTCCACTCACAGACCACTTTTACAACAATAACACTTAAAAAAAATTATTTATTTATTTGCCAGAGAGAGAGAGAGAGAGGAAGAGCACAAGAAGAGAGAGCAGCAGGCAGAAGGAGAGGCAGGTTCCCCTCTGAGCAAGGGGTCCAAAGCAGGACATGATCCCAGGGCTCTGGGATCATGACCTGAGTTGAAGGCAGATACTTAACTGACTGAGCAACCCAGTCATCCCAGCAATTATACCTCTTAAATTAAAATATGTTATTTTGCTGAATTTAAATTATATATGCAAAAGCATAGCTTTATACATTTATCTTCATTATGAAGTTGTAGTTGTCAGAGTAGGAAGATAGAATATATTTTTATTTAAAAGTTGCCTTGATTTATAACTTTTGAATAAATGGAATATAGTATGTTGACCTTTATTTGTATTCTTGCTCCAGGGCTCTCAAATGTTAGGGTTTACCAGGATGGCTTGTTAATTGGTATAGATCTTAGTATAGAATTTCAAGGTTACAACATTTTCTTTTTTTTACGAATTATTGCAAAATTGAAATGATTTAAACAAGTATCTTTTGAGGGCTTACTTTATTTTTTTAGCGGGTTTTTATAATTCCTTGTTCTGATGGCCACCACTCAGGAGACTGTCTCTTTAGTTTTCTTGTGTGGCAGGAGCTCTGTAAGAGTTGCAGGGGTTATGTGGGTGCAGAAATTGTGTCTTCTGTACCTTCTCGACCACTGCATCTGGACTTTTCTCTGGACTTTTCTCTTGACTTGCTCTGTTCTGTTGATTTTGCTGCAAGATCTTTTGCCTTTTGTATTGATGATGTCTTTTGGCAGTTGGCCAAGTTTTTAATTTGGTCTCACCTCAAAATGTTGCATTTGGTACCATCTCCATCATACTTCTCCACTTACAGGTCTTCCCAGCCCATCCTTCCTAGCTCCACCTATTTCCCATATTGGGAATGAGGAGAAGAGATAGTTTTATAAGTAAGCTAACCTTTCATATAATCAAATTCATTTGATAATTCCTAAAATCCATAACTCAAGAAATTGTAATATCAATGCATTTTTTTGAAAAACAGGGTTTTACTAGATATAAAAGTGGTTATACCTGGGGAGTGGGATACAGTGTTAGAAGGCATGATTTATCATTTTATTTTATTTTATTTTTAAAATATTTTATTCATGAGAGGAGAACATGAATGGGGGGGTGAGTGGTGGCAGGGAGCAGAAGGAGAAGCAGACTTCCTGCTGATCAGGGAACTAACTGTACATGGGACTTGATCCCAGGACCCCAGGATCATGACTGGAGCTGAAGGCAGTTGCTTAACCAACTGAGCCACCCAGGCACCCAGTCTTACACCCTTTAATAATAAGAGCTCAAATCCAGTCTGTGGGATCAGATATGAAACAAAGGTTTTCTTCTACCCTACTTGTGATATCTGCTTTAATCAGACTGTTTCACAGTCTCCCAGTAATAAAATAAACATCCAGTGTATATCAGTGGAGGGAGAAAATCCCCGTGAAATAAATGATGTCAAAGTTGTCAATATACTGCAATGCCCCATCCTATTAAACTAGCTGTGGCTATTTGAGTTAAAACAGCATAGGCCTTGATTACTTCACCATATTAGATTCTGTCCTCAGACGTAATGTCATCAGTTCCTTTAGTCAATTTCACTGTTCTTTGAATCCATTCCTGTACACTATATGCTGTGTCAGCATATGAACACTCCTGGGCCCATGCTTCACAGATAGGCTATATCTTTAAACAGGTTAGTGCTTATATTTTTAAGTCTATTGAATAATTAGTGTACACTAGAGAAAAACCTCCAAATTGACTTTTCCTTTTGTTTTAAAACAATTTGTTCTTTTATTCAACACCTCCCCTCCCCACCACTTAGCTTCTTCTCGGTAGACACTAGGGGTACAAAGATGAATAAAACACGGCTTTGATACTAGAAGAACTTCTAGTTCAGAAATAATTGTATTTCATCTTGATAAGTATTACGGTTGTTATATAAATAAAATGTGGTAATACAAAAGTGGGAAGATTATTAAAAAAATGAGATTAAAAAATTAACTCTTTTTTAATTTTTAAGATTAAATCCTTTTAAAATATTTTTAAAAGATTTAGTTTTTAATTAAATCTTTTTAAAATTAAATTTTAAAAAATTAAAAAGGATTAAAAATGAGATTCTCCACTTGAATGGAGCAGACTCTTTGGAATTTAGTCTATTTCATTATAGTATTAAATATAATTATTTTAAAAATAATTATTATTTACTACAGATAAATTATATCTTTTTAAAGGACTAAGTGATTTATTTAAAGATAAACTGAGTTAAGATGTTTAGTATCTAGTGAAAAAGTAAGTCCAGACTATGAATTCTTAATTTTAATTTTTAATTAGATAATTAAGTAAGTCATTTTCTAGTTTTTCTTCTTTATAAATACATTCTAAGTCTTTCTACTTTCCACTGAGATCCTATCTTTTTTTTTTTTTTTTTTTTTTTTTTGGTACTAGCTCCCAGTGAACTATACCAGTCTTTTTTAGGCATGAAATCTATGTATCTCCAGACCAGGCTACATCCTAGCTCCTCTCCCAAATAAATCACAGTGAAAAAAGTGAAATTTGAAGTATGAAAAAGTTGTTGAAGGAATCAAATAAATATAAATTTGATGTTTTATATCCAGTGTGTCTTGATTTTGGAAATTACATACAAATTCTACAAGGGGGAGTTGTGTTTTTTTTTTTTAACTTAAAAAACTATCATAACTTTTCTATCTTCACATAAAATAAGTATTTTCAAAGACAATTAGTATACTTATCCTCCTCTAAATCAGCATCTAAAAAACAAACATGTCCCTACCTGAGAATTTCAGGCTAATAGCATTATTTTATGGACAGCTGTAAAGAAGATGTGAATTAGGCAATATCATTAGTTTGTTCTAGCAAGGGGTTAAAAGTCTTCCTAAACCAATAATTAAAAGATTTCTAACTACTATGAGGTTTACATAAATTGCTTTGGGGTTATCAGTTACTCATAGGTATACTTGTTGAGATGCTTAGATGAGTAGATTTGATCTGGAATGATAGTTCATATATAATTCAGAATTTATAATTCATATATAATTCAGAATATACAATTCATATATAATTCAGAAGGGCCAGCAAAACTCATGTCCATTTTCCTAAGTGCCAACCACATGTGTTTTTCCCTTACTACTCCAATATAAACCTGAATTCTAGACATTATGAAACATGTTAGCCAGACCCCTTTTAGTAAACAGAACTGAGTGTAAATAATATTTATGACTATCGACTACTTGGCTGAATCCACCTGAAAAGACAGTTTCATTCTGCTTATACAGCAGTGTTTCACTATCTACAGTAGCACACACGCACATATACAAATTACACTCAGACCAAGCCAAACGGAGAGATGAAAATCTAATTCACCAAGGAAAGAAATGTATAAAGGAAGGTGACTAAACGGAGACTTCATACAACTGTTTATTTGTCATAAAACCATCCATGAGCTAAGACATAAGCATAAGCATTAAGTGAATGACAGTTGTTTTATTGTATTTTCAACGTTTTTAGTTGTATCTTAAAAAATACCAGATGCTATTCACATGATGCCAAACATATGGCTTTTGGCTGTGCTCTTGTGATCTGTAGTAGATTGCTATAATGTTCAGGGCAGGGAAGAAAACCGACTTACAGATAGCCCTGGCCTGAGTGGCTCACAGCTGGATCTAATTTCACTGAACTGATGGCCTCTTCCCTCCAGCACCTTCTATTTTATCAAATGCCACATATTGTTTTTTTGAAGTGGTTCTTGTTGTCCTAGTGAATACCACAGATGGATAGCACAGAGGACATTTGGTTGTCTGTTTTCTGATTAAGGTCAGGACCTACTGTTGTTCATGTTTGGGTGGAGGACGTATTTCATGGGACTGCCCAAGAAATTTAATTGGTTTCAGCTGTCTAAGAGATAATGTATAAGACATTGCTCACTTGGTTGACATACTTAAGGCCATTATAGTCATTTAGATTCTTAGGCAGTAATATGGTTCTTCCCAAGTGTGTCTTTGTATCAGTTACTCAGCTGACATATCACCTGGAAAGATGAAAAGGGTAAGGAGAATGAATAAATGCTAATAATTACTCAACTTAATTATGATTGCCTATATATTTCCTTGTTTCTCCTTCTAGATTTTAAGCTTCTTGAGGGTATTAAATATATCTTGTTTAACACTTAATAGCCTGGACATAGCCCAGGGACTGGTACAAAATGACTTAAATATTTGTTGAATGAATAGTTGGAAGAACAAGCATTCAAAGAGTTTCTGTAGATGTGGTAATTCTGGAGGGAGAGAATTACTAGAATATGAATGGTAAGGTTGTAGATCTCATTCTGTTTCCTAATTTCCATCTAAGCCCTATTGTTTTAAGATCCATCTTTGTTTTTCTTTGTTCATAATGATTTGTTTCTTTTTGTGTGCATTTGCCACATTTTACCTATCACTCCCTAACTGATGGATGCCAAGACTAACTCTATCTCCCTTCCAACACAGAATAATTTCCAGGCATCTCTACTGCTGCCATGATATAGTGATATGAGACCATATGGGAGACAATTGCTATCCACACCTGTAGGTGGGGCTGATTAAGTTTTAAAATGTTACTGAAGCCATAGTTTCTTTCTTCTCCTTCTTCTTTTCTTCTATTTTTAATGAGAGACTTTTCCATTAGGTTTTTACTTCCTTAGGTTTCATTTAGGAAACTAGGCACAGATTTCCTAAAACCACTTTAGGGATTCTCTTGTCCATCACTACCTTCTTTAATAAGTCCCCAAGGTGGATACATTTCTTTTTCTTCTCCAAAACCCAGCCTCATCCAATATACTCAAACTAGTTTATATCGTCAGAGCAATGAAAATTATATCTATATACTTATGCCTATCATCTTCATGGCTTAGCTTTTCAAGTTCCAAAACACCCCACTCTAGCAAATAAAAACTAGTTTTCCACAGCTGTTCTTGCCTTCTTATGACCCATTATCTACAAATGCAGGTAGTTGTTCTTTAAAGAGAAATTAAGCACTTATTTTTTTTCAATTTATCTTTACTGTACAATACACATAACACAATTTACCATCTTAACAATTTTTAAGTGTATAGTTCAGTGGTGTTAAATACATTCATAATGTTCTACAACCATCAGCATGGTCCATAACTATTTCATCTTGCAAAACTGAAACTCTATAACATTAAATAATGTCTCCATTCCACCTTTCCCTAGCCCTAGGAAACACTATTCTACTTTCTGTCTTTATGATTTTGACTGTACTTATATACTCTAGGTACTCATATAAATGGAATCATACTCCAGAGGTAGAATATGTATCTTCCCCTCTTGCACAAACATATAAGTAATATTATAAAATATTTGTCTTTTTCTATCTTATTTCACTTAGCAGAGTGTCCTTGAGTTTCATCCATGTTGTAGCATATATTACAATTTCCTTATTTTTTAAGGTTGAATAGTATTTCAGTATTTATACACACACACACACACACACACACACACACACACACACACACCGTGTTTTGCTTATCTATTCATCTATTGATAGGTACATAGGTTGATGAATGATGCTGCTGTGCCATCTCTTTGAGACCCTGCTTTCAATTCTTTTGGGTATATACCCCAAAGTGGAATATGGGAATATACTTCAAATCTTGATCATATGGTTATTCTATTTTTTATTTTCTTGAGGATTGCTACACTTTTTTGATACACAAATTTTTTTAAAAAATTAGACTGCTTTTTTTTTTCTCTTGTTGATTGTGCCTTTGGTGTCATAGCCAAGAAATTATTGCCAAATTCAGTGTTATGAAGTTTTGCCCTATGTTTTCCTCTAAGGGTTTTATAGTTTATGTCTTACATTTAGGTCTCTGAGCCATTTTAAACTTAATTTTTGTATATGGTGTTAGCTAAGGATTCAAGTTTACATGTAGATATGCAGTTTTCTCAGCACCATTGGTTGAAAAGACTGTCTTTTTTTCTGCATTGAATGCTCTTGGCACCATTATAAAAAAAAATCATTTAACCAGGAGAAGATAGCAGAATAGGAGGGCCCCAGAGTCATCTTGTCGCACAGATAGAACTAAGTAAAACATAACTTAACCCAGAAAATGACCCTAAAACTAGCAGAACATATTTTCCACAGTTAAATGTAGAGAAGAGGAAAAACTGGAGAAGATGGGAAAGGCAGAGTTGAAGTCAGGAGCCAAATGGACCCATGGGATTGTCCATTGTAGGGAGGAACATGGCAGGTGCAGAGAGGAGAGAGGACCAGACCCCCACACCAGGTACCCTAGGCATATAGGACAGACACAGGGAAGATGAATCCTTATAATATTTGGCTTTGAAAATCAGAGAAGCCTAACAATCAATGGGGCTCAACACCTGGAACTTTAAAAAATCATACGGCTTGGTTCTGGGAGAGCTGGAAAGGTGGAGTCCTTGTCCTTAAAGAGACAGTATAATGGCCCCACAGATACAGCATAGACTCAGCAGTTTGAAAAATGCATGGAGTATATAGGAAGACTTATTTACTAATAAATAATTTATTTACTAATCTTGAAGCTTGTGCTGGAGGGGCAGAAGTCTTGGGAGACTTCTCCAAGATCAAAAGAGCTCCCGGGGACATTTCCCTCCCCAGCCTCCCCACCCCTTGCCCAGCCTAGTTACATGACTCCTAGGGGAACACTACACTTAGCTTGCTCCACACTGCTTACTCTCCACCTAGCTTGCTAATGGCATGCACTGCTGCTACCTTGCTTCTGCAGATCCACCCCTCCAACCCAGCCACCTTGACAGTTTTACCAGGCAACTACGGGTTCCCTCCCACTGAAAACTGGCTGTTGGTACTGTGCACTCTACCTCCACACTCTCCCACAGATCTGCTCCTTCCAGTACCCTCTTGGCTAGAGTCCATCCAAAGTGCCAAAAACCTGGCAGTGTGTAAACACCTCAGTAGGTCCAGCGCCACTCCAAAGTGATTCCTACCCTAGATAGAGGGGAAAATAACCACAAACAACTGTTAACCCAGCAGTGGACTGGGGGCAGTCATCTGTTCTGACTGCAGCCCCCACCCACCAACACAAACTTCTCAGGGGACAATACAGAAAAAGTGCCATGTAGTTTAGTGCTACTGTGTCTCTGGTGAATGCCTGATCTGACTCAACTCAAACCCAGGGTTGCTCCAGACTGGCCTACTAACAACATGGGGACCAAATCCTTCCCATAATAGGCAAAAAGAGCCATTGCAGATGATTGGACTGAAGTCAAATGTGCTCCAGCCACAACAGTAGGATGTATGCAACACACATAGGGGACATCAACGAAGTGCCAATTTCTGGTGAACAGGGGATATTTCACTTCAGGGCACTACAGGGACTTTCTTCATAAAATCACTACGTTCAAGAGCAGGAGACACAACTGACTTTCATAATACATGGAAACAGACACCAAAAGTTAGAGAAAATGGGGAAACAGAGGAATATGTCTCAAATAAAAGCACAGAACAAACAGAAGAAAGCTGAGTGAAATAAAGATAAGTAATAGGCCTCATAGAGAATTTAAACTAATATAAAGATAATGGACCTGAAAAAAGAGTGTAGGATCTCAGTGAGATCCTTAACAAAGAGAATCATAAAAAAGAGCCAATCAGACATGAAGAACTCAACTAGTATATAAAAATACACCAGAGGGAATAAATAATAGACTAGAGGAAGCAGAAAAATGACTCAGTGACCTGGAGGACAGAGTAATAGCAATCAAGCTGAACAAGAGAAAAGAAAAAATAATAATAAGTGAACACAGAGAACTTAGTAACATCATAAAAAGTAACAAAATTTGCATTTATAGGGATCCCAGAAGGAGAATAGAGAGAAAGGGAGGCAGAAATTTTATTTAAAAAAGTAGTATCTGAAAACTTCCTGAATCTGGGGAAGGGAACAAATCCAGATCCAGGAGGCATGGAGAGCTCCCAACAAAATCAACCCAAGGGGGTCCATATCAAGGCAAATAGTAATTAAAAAGGCAAAAAGTAGTGATAAAGAGAGTTTTAAAAGCAGAAAGAGAAAAGAAAACAAAACAGTTACATAGAAGAGAAACCCCATAAGACTACATTGGATTTTTCAGCAGAAATTTTCAGGTCAGAATGGAGTCACATGATGTATTCAAAGTGCTGAAAGAAAAAAAACATCTGCAGCTGAGAATATTCTATTTAGGAAGGCAATTATTCAGAATAGAAGGAGAGTTAAAGAATTTCCCAGGAAAACAAAAGGTAAAAGAATTCATAACCACTAAACCAGCTCTACAAGAAATGTTAAAGGGGATACTTTCAGTGGAAAGGAAGGATCCTAAGTAGGAGTAAGAAAATCGGGAAGCACAAAAGTAGTAAGAAGAAGCATATTCTAAAGCTCAGTCAAGGGATTCACAAAATAAAAGGATGCAAAATTTGATATCATATACCTAAAATGTTGTGAGGGATGAGGGAAAGTAGAAAACAATGAGTTCAAACTTAAGTGACCATCAATTTAATATAGATTGCTATATGCATAATATGTTACGCATAAACCTAATGGTAACCACAAATCTAAAACTGGTAATAAAAATGTAAAAAATGAAGAGAAAGCAATCCAAGTATATCACTAAAGAAAGTCAGCAAACTTTGAGAGAAAAGAGCAAAAGAATAAAGGAACAGAGAACTATGAAAACAACCACAAAACAAGTAACAAAATGGCAATAAGTACATACCTATCAATAACTACTTTGAATTTAGTTGGACTAACTGCTCTAATCAAAAGAGATAGGGTGATGGAATAGATAGAAAAGCAAGAAAAGCCATCTATATGCTTCCTATGAGAGATACATTTCAACACCTAGACATATGCAGATTGAAATTGAAGGGGATGGAAAAGCATTTGCCATGCAAATGTCAGTGAAAAGAAAGCTGAGGCACCAATACTTATATTGGACAAAATAGACTTTAAAACAAAGACTAACAAGAGACAAAGGAGGACATTACATAATCATAAAAAGAATAAACCAACAAGAAGATACAACAATTGTAAATACATAAAACAGAAGGAGTAATTGATAGTAATACAACAATAGTAGGGACATTTAACATTCCACTTACATCAATGGATAGATCATCCAAAAAGAAAATCAACAAGGAAGCAGTGGATTTGAATGACACATTGGACCAGATGGATCTAACAGATATATTCTAGACATTCCATCCTAAAACTGAAAAATACACATTCTTTTTAAGTGCACATGAAACATTCTCCAGAACAGATCATATGTTATGCCACAAAACAAGTCTTTAAAAATTAAAAAAGAGTGAAGTCATACTATGCATCTTTTCCAAAGACAGTGCTATAAAACTAGAAATTAACCAAACAAAAAATCTGGAAAGAACACAAATACATGGAGGTTAAAAAACATGCTACTAAACAATGAATAGGTCATTCAGTAAATAAAAATAAATAAAAGAGGAAATAAAAATGAAAACACAAAATTCTAAAATCTTTGGGATGCAGCAAAAGCTGTTCTAAGAGGAAAGTTTACATATTGTTTACCAGCAATAAAATTGAATCTGTACCAGCTTGCATTCCCACCAACAGTGTAGGAGGGTTCCCCTTTCTCTGCATCCTCACCAGCATCTGTCATTTCCTGACTTGTTAATTTTAGCCATTCTGACTTTTGTGAGGTGATATCTCATTGTGGTTTTGATTTGTATTTCCCTGGTGCCGAGTGATATGGAGCACTTTTTCATGTGTCTGTTGGCCATCTGGATATCTTCTTTGCAGAAATGTCTGTTCATGTCTTCTGCCCATTTCTTGATGGGATTATTTGTCCTTTGAGTGTTGAGTTTGCTAAGTTCTTTATAGATTTTGGACACTAGCCCTTTACCCGATAAGTCGTTTGCAAATATCTTCTCCCATTCTGTCAGTTGTCTTTTAGTTTTGTTAACTCTTTCCTTTGGTGTGCAAAAGCTTTTGATCTTGATGAAATTCCAATAGTTCATTTTTGCCCTTGCTTCCCTTGCCTTTGGCAATGTTCCTAGGAAGATGTTGCTGCAGCTGAGGTCTAAGAGGTTGCTGCCTGTGTTCTCCTCAAGGATTTTGAGGGATTCCTTTCTCACATTGAGGTACTTCATCCATTTTGAGTCTATTTCTGTGTGTGGTGTAAGGAAATGGTCCAATTTCATTTTTCTGCATGTGGCTGTCCAATTTTCCCAACACCATATATTGAAGAGGCTGTCTGTCTTTTTTCCATTGGATATTGTTTCCTTCTTTGTCGAAGATTAGTTGACCATAGAGTTGAGGGTCTATTTCTTGATTCTCTATTCTGTTCCATTGATCTATGTGTCAGTTTTTGTGCCAGTACCATGCTGTCTTGATGATGACAGCTTTGTAACCACTCTGGAGAACAACATGGAGACTCCTCAAAATGTTGAAAGTAGAACTATCCTATGACCCAGCAATTGCACTACTGGGTATTTACCCTAAAGATACAAACGTAGTGATCCGAAGGGGCACATGCACCGGAATGTTTATAGCGGCAATGTCTACAATAGCCAAACTATGGAAAGAACCTAGATGTCCATCAACAGATGAATGGATAAAGAAGATGTGGTATATATACACAATGGAATACTATGCAGCCATCAAAAGAAATGAAATCTTGCCATTTGTGATGACATAGATGGAACTAGAGGGTATCATGCTTAGCAAAATAAGTCAAGCAGAGAAAGACAACTATCATATGATCTCCCTGATATGAGGAAGTGGAGATGCAACATGGGGGGTTAAGGGGGTAGGAGAAGAATAAATGAAACAAGATGGGATTGGGAGGGAGACAAACCATAAGTGACCCTTAATCTCACAAAACAAACTGAGGGTTGCTGGGGGGAGGGGGTTTGGGAGAAGGGGGGTGGGGTTATGGACATTGGGGAGGGTATGTGCTATGGTGAGTGCTGTGAAGTGTGTAAACCTGGCGATTCAAGACCGGTACCCCTGGGGATAAAAATATATTATATGTTTATTAAAAAAATTAAAAAATTAAAAAAAAATTGAATCTTTAATTAAAAAAACTTCCAACAACAAAAGTTCAGAACCAGACAACTTTACAGCTGAATGCTACCAAATATTTAAAGAAGAGTTAATATCTATTCTTTTCAAACTATTCCAAAACATAGAAGAGAAGGACTGTGGAAAGAACCAAGATGCCCTTCAACAGATGAATGGATAAGGAAGATGTGGTCCATATACACTATGGAGTATTATGCCTCCATCAGAAAGGATGAATACCCAACTTTTGTAGCAACATGGACGGGACTGGAAGAGATTATGCTGAGTGAAATAAGTCAAGCAGAGAGAGTCAATTATCATATGGTTTCACTTATTTGTGGAGCATAACAAAAAGCATGGAGGACATGGGGAGTTAGAGAGAAGGGGGTTGGGGTAGATTGGAAGGGGAGGTGAATCATGAGAGACTATGGACTCTGAAAAACAATCTGAAGGGTTTGAAGTGGCGGGGGGTGGGAGGTCAGGGTACCAGGTGGTGGGTATTATAGAGGGCACGGATTGCACAGAGCACTGGGTGTGGTGAAAAAATAATGATACTGTTATGCTGAAAATAAATAAATGAAAAAAAAAATAGAAAAGCTTCTAACTTCATTTTATGAGGCCACCATTACCTGGGTACAAAAACCAGATAAAAACACTACATTAAAAGAACTACAGGCCAAAATGTCTGATGAACATAGATGCTAAAATCCTCAAGAAAATATTAATAAATCAAACCCAAAAATATTTTAAAAAATCACTCACCATGATCAAGTAGAATTTATTCCTGGGCTGCAAGAGTGCTTCAAGATTTGCAAATGAATCCAATGATACATAACATCAATAAGAGAAAGATTAAAAGCCATATGATCATTTCAATAGATGAAGAAAAAGCATTTGACAAAGTGCAACATCCATTCATGCTAGGAACTATTAAGAAAGTGGGTTTAGAGGGAACATATCTCAATATAATAAAGGCCATATATGAAAAACTCACAACATTGTATTCAATTCTGAAAGACCAAGAATTTTTTTTAAAAAGGTTTATTGAGAGAGAGAGAGAGAGAGAGAGAGAGAACATGTGGTGGGGAGGTGCAGAGGGAGTAAAAGAGAATCTCAAGCAGACTCCATGTGGGGCACAGAGCCTGATACAAGACTCTATCTCACGACCTTGAGATCATACCCTGAGCTAAAACCAAGAGTCAGACACTTAACCAACTGCACCACCCTGGTGCCCCTGAGACCTTTTCTCCTAAGATCAGGAATAAGACAAGGATGTTCACTCATCATTTTTGTTTACCACAGTACTGGAAATCCTAACCACAGCAATCAGACAAGAAAAAGAAATAAAATGTATCTAAATTAGTAAGAAAGAAGTAAAGATTTCACTATTTGTGGATAATGTGATAATATATATAGAAAACCCTAAAGACTTCACCAAAAAACTATTAGAACTTACAAATGAATTCAGTAAAGTTGCAGGATACAAAATCAATATACAGAAATCCATTCCATTTCTATACACTAAAAAAGAAATAGCATAAAGTGAAATTAAGAAAACAGTCCATTTATAATTGCCAAAAAGGATAAAGTGCCTAGGAATAAATAACCACAGAAATGAAAGATCTATAATCTGAAAACTATAAAGCATTGATGAAAGAAATTGAAGATGACATAAACAAATGGAAAGATATTCCATGCTCATGGATTGGGAGGACAAATACTGTTAAGATGGCCATACTACCCAAAGTGATCTACAAATTTAAGGCAATCCCTATCAAAATGCCAACAGAAATAGAAATAGAAATAGAGATATTTTCACAGAAATAGAACAAATAATCCTAAAATTTGTATAGAACTGCAAAAGACCCCTAATCACCCAAAGCAGTCTTGAGAAAGGAAAACAAAACTGGAAGTATCACAATTTCAAGTTTCAAGATATATTACAAAGCCATAGTATCAAGACAATATGGTACTAGCACAAAAACTAGACACATAGATCAATAGAACATAATAGAGAGCCCAGAAATGAACCCATGATTATGTGGTCAATTAATCTATGACAAGGAGGCAAGAATATGCAATGGGAAAAAGACGGTCTCTTCAACAAATGGTGTTGGGAAAACTAGACAGGTACATGGAAAAGAATAAAACAGGACCACTTTCTTTTTCTTTTTTAGGACCACTTTCTCATACCATACATGAAAATAAACTTGAAATGGATTAAATACCTAAATATGGGACCCAAAATAATAAAAATCCCAGATGAGAGCACAAGCAGTAATATCTCTGACATCGGCCATAGGAACATTTTTCTAGATGTCTCCTGATGCAAGGGAAATAAGGTAGTGGGACTACATCAGAATAAAAAGCTTTTGCATAGCACAGGAAACAATCAATAGAACTCAAAGATAACCTACTGAATGGGAGAAGTTATTTGGAAATGATATATCCAATAAAGGGTTAGTATCCAAAATATATAAAGAACTTAAACAGCTCAATGCAAAACAAAATTTCAAATAATCCTATTAAAAAGTGGGCAAAAGACATGAACAGATATTTCTCCAAAGAAGTCATACAGATGACCAACAGACACATGAAAAGATGCACAACATCATCAATCATCAGAGAAATGCAAATCAAGACCACAGAGTGATATCACCTTACTTCTGTCAGAATGGCTAAAATAAAAAACATGAGAAGCAAGTGTGATGAGAATGTGGAGCAAAGGGACTGGGTGGCTCAGTTGGTTAAGCAGCTGCCTTCAGCTCAGGTCATGATCCCAGCATCCTGGGATCGAGTCCCACATCGGGCTCCTTGCTCCGCAGGGAGCCTGCTTCTCCCTCTGACTCTGCCTTCCACTCTGTCTGCCTGTGCTCGCTCTCGCTCTCTCTCTGACAAATAAATAAATAAAATCTTTAAAAAAAAAAAAAAAAGAATGTGGAGCAAAAGGAGCACTTGTGCACTGTTGGTGGGAATGCAAAACTGGTGCAGCCACTGTGAAAAACAGTATGGAGATTCCTCAAAAAATTAAAAATAGAATATCCATATGATCCAGTAATTCCACTACTTGGTATTTACCCTAAAATTACAAAAACACTAATCCAAAAAGTTATATGCTCCCTCTTATAGGATTATTTACAAGCCAAATTGTAGAAGCAACACAGTGTTCATCGATAGATGAACAGATAAAGAAGTTATATATAAAAATGGACTATTACTCAGTCGTAAAAAAGAATAAAATGTTGCCATTTGCAACAACATGGATGGACCAGAGGGTATAACACTAAGTGAAGTAAGTCAGTGAGACACACCAAAAAAGAACTCTTAACAAGAGAACAAGTTGATGGTTACCAGAGAGGAGATGGGTGAGGGGAATATATGAAATATGTGAGGGGGATTAAGAGTATACTTACCATGGTGAGCACTGAATAACATATAGAATTGTTAAATCACTATATTGTACACCTGAAACTAATATAACACTGTATGTTAACTATACTGGAGTTGAAAAAAGAAAAATAGTAGTGAAAATAATAAATATTTAAAAAATCATTTGACCATATGTGAGAAAGTTTATTTCTGGACTCTATTCTATTTTACTAATCTGTATGTCTGTCTTTATGCCAGCACAACACTGTTTTGATTACAGTGGCTTTGTGTTAAGTTTTGAAATTAGGGGGACGCCTGGGTGGCTCAGTGGGTTAAGCCTCTGTCTTGGGCTTGGGTCATGATCTCAGGGTCCTGGGATCAAGTCCCGCATCGGGCTCTCTGCTCAGCGGGGAGCCTGCTTCCCTTCCTCTCTCTCTGCCTGCCTCTCTGCCTACTCGTGATCTCTGTCTGTCAAATAAATAAATAAAAATCTTAAAAATTTTTTTTTGAAATTAGGAAGAGTGAGTTTTCCAACTTTGTTCTTTTTCAATATTATTTTGGCTATTTGAGGTCATTTGAGATTCTATATGAATTTTAGGTTGGGCTTTTTTTAATTGATTTATTTGAGAGAGAGAGTGAGAGAGAGCATGAGAGGGGAGAAGGTCAGAGGGAGAAGCAGACTCAGACTCCCCATGGAGCTGAGAGCCCAAGGAGGAACTTGATCCCAGGAGTCCGGGATCATGACCTGAGCTGAAGGCAGTCGCCTAACCAACTGAGCCACCCAGATGCCCTGGGTAGGCTTTTCTACTTACTCCAAAAACATCATTGGGATTTTGGTAGATATTGCATTGAATCTGCAGATTGTTTTGTGTAGTATTGACATCTTAACAATATTAAATCTTTCAATCATGAACATGGGATGTGTTTCCATTTATTTATATTTTCTTTAATCTTCTTCATCAGTGCTTTATAGTTTTTACTGCACAAGTTATTCACCTCCTTGTTCAAGTTCAGCTGTAAGTATTTTATTCTTTTTGATGCAATTATACATTGCATTTGTAATTTCCTTTTCGGATTGTTCATTGATAGTGTATAGAATTGCAACTGATTTTTGTATGAGATTGTATCCTGCTATTTTTCTAAATTCATTCACTAGTTCCAACAGGTTTTGGGTGGAATCTCTAGAATTTTCTAGATGCAAGATCATATCTGTAAAGACAATTTTGCTTCTTTCTCAATTTTTATGCTTTTTGTTTCTTTTTCTAATTGAATTTTTTTGAAGTTCTTTGGCTAGAACTCTAGTACTATGTTGAATAGAAGTGGCAAAAGAGGACATCCCTGTCAAAGTGGACATCCTTGTCTTTTTTTTTTTTTTTTCATCCTTGTCTTATTCCTGATCTTTCACCACTAAGTACAGTGTTGGTTTTTCATTTATGGATTTTATTATATTGAGGTATTTTCCTTCTCTTCTTACTTTGTTGAATGTTTTATCATGAAGCTCTTTTTTTTTGTTTGTTTTTATTTTTCATTTATTTATTTTTAGCATAACAGTATCATTATTTTTTCACCACACCCAGTGCTCCATGCAATCTGTGCCCTCTATAATACCCACCACCTGGTACCCCGACTTCCCACCCCCCCGCCACTTCAAACCCCTCAGATTGTTTTTCAGAGTCCATAGTCTGAAGGTCTTTTGATTTATATCAAATGTGTTTTCATCATCAATTAAGAATATTCCCCCCCGCCCCTGTCATTCTGTTAATATAGTGAATTACATTGATTTTCATATGTGGAATCATCCTTGGATTCCAACAATAAATCCCACTTGACTATAGTGAATAATGTTCTTAATATATTGTTGAATTTGGTTTACTAATTGTTAGGGATTTTTGCATTGATGCTCATAAAGTATATTGATCTATAATTTTCTTTTCTTGTGGTGTCTTTAGTTTTGGTGTCAGGATAATGTTGGTCTCATGGATTAATTAGAAATATTCCTTCCTCTTCAATATTCTGAAAAAGTTTGAGAATGATTGGTGTTAGTACATCTTTAAGTGTTAGGTAGAGGGGGGATGGACGAACCTTGTGGTGCGTATTGAGGGCATGTATTGCATGGAGCACTAGGTGTGGTGCATAAACAATGAATCTGGGAACACTGAGAAAAATTAAATTAAATTAAAAAAAATATTATGTAGAATTCACCAGTGAGGCCATCAGGTCCAGGGTTTTGATTTGTTGTGAGGTTTTGTTTACTGATTCAGCCCCCTTACTGAGTTATATGTCCACTTAGTTATATGTCCATTTAGATTTTCTAATTTTTTATTAGTCTTGACAAGTTTTGTATATCTAGGAATTTCTCCACTTCCTTTGAGTTAGCTAATTTTTTTTGTGTTCAATTATCTATAGTCATCTTTTACAACCTTTTTATTTCTATAGAATTGATAACAATGTCCTTTTATTTCTGAATTTTGTAATTTAAATCTTTTTTTGTCTATATAGTTAAAGGTTTTTCAATTTTGTTCATCTTTTTGAAGAACCAACTTTTTGATTTTCTCTATTGTGTTTCTACTCTCTGTTTTGTTTGTTTTCTTCCTTGTGCTCTTTTTTTCTCTTAGTTCCTAAATTGAAAAGTTTGGTTGTTGATTTGACATCTTCCCTGTTTTATAATATAGGCATTTACAGCTAGAAACTTTATTTTAAACACTGCTTTCACTATATCTCGTAAGATTTAGTGTATGTGTTTTTATTTTTATCATCTCTGCATATTTTCTAATTTCCTTTGTAATTTCTTCTTTGACCAATTATTTAAGTGTGCATTTCTTAATTTCCACACTTTTATGAATTTTTCAGTTATCTTTCTGTTATTGATTTCTAGCTTCATCCCTTTGTGGGTGGAGAAAGTACTTTGTATAATATCTACCTTTTAAAATCTATTGAGACTTTCTCTCTCTCTCTCTCTCTTTTTTGCTTAACGTATAATCTATCCAGGAAAATATACACATGTGCACTTGAAAAGTATGTATATTCTGTGGTTGATGGGTGTTCTGTATAGGTATGTTTAGTCTAGGTGGATTATTATGGTTTTCAAGCCCTCTATTTCCTTACTTATTTTCTGTCTGCTTGATCTATCCATTATTTAAAGTGGAGTATTAAAGTCTACCACTATTATTGTACATGTATGTTTCTCTTTAACTGTTAATCTTTGCTTTGTATATTTTGAGGCTTTTTAATTATGTTATATCTTGTTCTATTAAAACTATCATTAATATATAATGTTCATTTTGTTTTGTAACTCTTTTTTACGTTTGATTTAAAGTCCAGTTTGTCTGATATTAGTATAGGCATCCTAGCTCTCTTTACCATTTGCCGGGAGTGTTTTCCATTCTTTCATTTTGTGCCTTTGGATCTAAAGGAGGTTTCTTATAGATAGCATATAACTAAATCATGTTTTTTAATTCATTCTGCCAATTTCTCTTTTGATTGAAGAGTTTAATCATTACATTTAAATAACTAATAATAAGGGACTTACTTCTGCCATTTTGCTATTTGATTTCCATATGCCATATAGTTTTTTTTTTTCCCATCATTTCCTCTGTTACTAATTTCTTTGGTGTTTACTTGATTTTGGGGGGGCCAAAATATTTTGATTCCTTTATTTTCTTTTGTGTATATTTTACAAATGTTTTCTTTGTGGTTATCATGAAGATTATGTTCAACATCCTAAAACTACAACAATGTACTTTGAATTTATACCAACTTAACTTCAAAGAGCATATAAAAACTGTTCCTATGCAGTTCCATGATTTTCCTTTCTATTATTGATATCACAGATTGCATCTTTATATATTTTGTGTCTCAAAACATAGATTCATAATTTCTTGTGACTTTATTTTTAAAAAAAAGATGATTTATTAATTCATGAGAGATGGAGGGAGAGAGAGAGCACAGGCAGAGGGGGGATGATCCTAGGACCCTGGGATCATGACCTGAGCTGAAGGCAGATGCTTAGCCAACTGAGCACCAAGGTGCCTGTGAATTTATCTTTTAACTCATGTCAAAAATTAAACATAGAATTACAAAATAAAATTTCAGTAATATTAGGTTTTATAATTCCCCATGTATTTATCCTAACTGAAAATCTTTATACAGCTTTGAGTTATTGACTACTTCCATTTCATTTCAATCTGATATTTCTTTATCATTTTTTTCAGGGTAGATCTACTGATAACACACTCCCTCAGCTTATGTTCATGTGAGAATGTCTTAATTTCTCCCTCATTTGTAAGGACAGTTTTGTTTTGGAGTTGTTTTCTTTCAACACTTTGAATATATCAACCCACATAATTGTCATTTATCAGTTATTTAAATGTTTCAAGTAAAATATTTTGTGTTTAAATTTTAATTTAGTTTATTCTTCTGAACATTATACAGATGAAGATAGATTATGGCTTTGCCCAGTAATGACCATCTTAAATAGTCACACACACTAAAATTGCTAATAGCTCAACAAAGATTTGGAGGCTATAAATTTGTATTTTTACTTTCGATAATTATGCAGCCAAGATAATCATCTATTCAATTAGTATCAGATAATATAGATTGTTTATTTTCTTCTGGGTGAAACAGTAATGCTATGAAGTCATACACTAAAGAAGTGATTTTTCTGCTGGTTTAACTCCAAAGGTTATGTTCAGCTCCAAGTCCTATGGTTAAAAATTAGGTTCTTGGCTGTCTTTTTCATTCTAAAATTAAAATATGCTGAATTTGCAAAATTTAACACTTTCTGAGGTTTTTCCCTGGCTACTATAACTAAGCACTTTAGACACATTAGCAATTGCTATATTAAAAATATTTTTGGAATTCTAACAATATATTATGAAGAATTATTCTTATCTACTTTCCAATGAGGAATTTTTATTAGCAAATGGATCACAGAATATGGAAAATAAGATGACATGTATATAGGCTTTTTTGTGTGTACATGTATATAGGCTTTTGTGTGTACAATTGCTTTTTTTATTTAGTAATAACAACTCTGGTAACTGAATTGGGGGTTACTATTGCACTTCAAAAATATAACCACTATTAGAAAGTCCACTGACCATAATGCAAGTAAGTTGGGGAACTTTCGCAATGGAAAAACGTGACAGAGAGTTATCACCCTACCTAAGCCATCCACAAAGACAGCTGATTCTATTTACTCTGGTATTCTAGTCCTCACTAAAGAATATTTAAAGACTTTTATATAATCTTTTTCTAACTTCTAATCATTTTATAGTCAACATTTATTTTTAATATGTAAAATAACTTTTCTTGAAATTTACTTTTCTTACTGTGTTATTTTTCCCAATGAAGAGGAAACATGCTGGTTATCATCCTTTGTTTACTGTATGAAGGCAATAGTCAGGGACACTCTAAAGGTGCCTAATAAGGTCTTTTGTAATTCTCCTTGCCCCAAAACAAAATGTTCTAGTCTATCACAATAAATTTTCCACTTCCTCTACAACTATATAATTATTTGTAATTTACCATGCTGAGGGAGACAGCCATAAATTAGCCTAAAAAATATTGTCCAGTACTTTATAAGGTAAAAATATGAAATAACAGTATTTATATCTGAGGGCCTTTTCTTCATTTATCCACTTATTGTGCTCTCTCTTTCTTCCATCTTATTCTATCAGTATGATCTCTTCATTCTTCTATTAGTGCCAAATGTAGATCAACAAAGTATTCTTCTACAATGTAACAGTGAAGAAAGAAAAATGTTTCTCATTTTGAATATCAAAACCATGAAGTATTAAGCATAAATATTAACCATTGAGATTGTCTCTTATACTGACAAATTATTTAAAAAAAAACAACAACTGGCTGGGATTTTGATGAGGATTACTTTGAGGCTTATGGAAGTTAAGTAAAAGGCCCAAATTCTCAGAGCTTATAAGTGAAGTTCCTGGCATTGAAATATAGGTTTGTCTATCTCCAAACTCTGGGATTTTAGCCACCAAAAGCACAACAAATTAAAAAAAAAAAAAAAAAAAGGAAGGGGCAACTGGGTGGCACAGTGTAGTACAGTTAGGTAAGCATCCCACTCTCAATTTGATGTCAGGGTCCTGGAATCAAGCCCCATGTCTGACTCCAGGCTTAGCACAGAGTCTTCTTAAGATTCTCTCTTTTCCTCTGCCCCTCCTGCTTGTGCTCTTTCTTTCTCTCTCTCAGATAAATAAACACATCTTTTTAAAAAGTAGATGAATTGGACATCATTAAAATAAAAACATTTATGCCTCAAAGGATACCATCAAGAAAGTGAAATGAGGGCGCCTGGATGGCTCAGTGGGTTAAGCCACTGCCTTCGGCTCAGGTCATGATCTCAGGGTCCTGGGATCGAGTCCCGCATCGGGCTCTCTGCTCAGTAGGGAGCCTGCTTCCTCCCCTCTCTCTCTGCCTGCCTCTTTGCCTACTTGTGATCTCTCTCTGTCAAATGGATAAATAAAATCTTTAAAAAAAAAAAAAGAAAGTGAAATGACAATCTATGGAATGGGAAAAAATATTTGCAAATTGTATATCTAATAAAGACTTTTATCAAGAATATATAAAGAACACACAATTTAATAACATAAAGATGAAGTAAACAATGGGCAAAAAATCTGAATTGACATTTCTCTAAAGAAGATATACAAATGGCCTAGAAGCTCATGAAAAGATGCTCAACATTAGCCACTAGGGAAATGCAAATAAAAAGTACAATGAAATATCACTTCATACTGACTAAGATGGGTAAAATAAAAAAGATAGTATCAAATGTTGGAGAGGATTTGAAGAAAAGTAAGACTCTCATATATTATTGCTGGGAATGTAAAAAGGTATATTTACTTTGAAAAATTATCTGGAAGGCTTTAGAAATATTAAAGAGTTGCCATGTGACCATCATTCCATAAAGAGAAATGAAGCATATGTTCAAATACTTGTACATGACTATTCACAGTGGTATTATTCAAAATAGCCAAAAAGTGGAAATATAAATGTCTCTACATCAACTAATGAATTAATTAATAAAATGCAGTATATCATACTAAGAGAAATATCCTTACACCATGAAATATTTTCAGCTAAATAGTTTTATATTTTCCTGGAAAAGATAAAATTATGGGAATAAAAAGATCAGTGGTTGTCAGAGGTTTGTGAGAAGAAAGGATGAACAAGTACAACACGGGAATTTTTAAGGCAATGAAACTATTCTGTATTAGAATGTAATAGTGGATATATCTATCATTATACATCTATCAAGACCTATAGAATCTACAATACAAAAAGTGAACCCTAAAAAAAAAAAAAAAGTGAACCCTAATGTAAATTATAGACCTTAGTTAATACAAATATATCAATAATAATTTATCAATTTTAACAAATGCCCCATACCAATGCAACTTGCTAGTAATAGGGAAAACTGTGTGTGTGGGGAATGAGATAGATAGTGTATGGGAACTTACTGTACTTTTGACTCAATTTTTCTATGAAATTAAAATTGCTATAAAAATGTAAATTCTCTTAATTGTAAGAAAAGGAATGAAGTGATGATACATGCTATAACATGAATGAGCCTTGAAAACATTATTCTTAGTTAAAAGAGCCAGTCATAAATGTCACCACATATTGAATGGATATCATTTGTATGAAATGTCTAGAATAGGTAAATATAGAAACTAGATTGGTGGTTGTCGAGGCTTGAAGGAGGGGTGGTTGGGAGAAATAGGAGTGATTATTAATGGATGTGGGGTTTTTTTTGGAGTGACAAAAGTGTTCTAAAATTGATTGTGGTGATGAGTGTTTACTTCTGTACATATAAAAAATGGCACACTTTAAATGGTTAAATTTTATGGTATATGAATTATATCTCAATAAATCCATTTAAAAATGTAACAGTAGTCAACTGCCTGCATAAATTCCCTTGTCTGTATTGCATGCAGCAAAGCTAAAGATTTCTTCTGTCAGACACTTTTTGTCCTTACCACTCTTTGTAAATCCAGAATAAATTCCAGCAAAACTTATGCATATTTCATTCTTTTTCCCCCCTTTGCTTTCTTTTTAATTACATCCACTTGCAAGTGAAAAATCCCTCCATATGATTTGAAAGCATTTTGAATATAAAGTTTATCAAATACTGTGCCAGGAAGTTTCTGAATCATAAGAGAATGACTCTGATAGTTTAAGTCATTTGTTGACCACTCCTTGAAGGAAATGAATCAATTTCACAGTGAAAATAGATTGGGGGGAGACTTGAAGAGGAACATCTCTTGGGATCATCCAGGCAAATAATTTGTAGCTTTAGCCTGCTAAATTCTTGAAATTTGGATCCTGGGAAGAAAACAATTGTCTATACACTAGTACTGTGTTTTTGTTTTGGTTAACTGCTTTATTGAGATACAGTAAGCATTAACTTAATAAAAGGAGAGAGAAAGGAAGATAAGGAGGAGTAGGAGAAGAAGCCAGGTAGAGTTCATAAGTTCAATGGTTTGAAAGAGGGAAAATGTCCTAGTATGAAGCCAAAGTGATGAATATTGGAGGGTTCATGAGACTAGAAGTTTAGGAGTCAGTGGGTGGTAGGTGCTGTTTGAAGTACCTGAGTCAACAGGGGTCAAGAGAATTGCTAGTGGGTTTCTTATAAGATATTTAATGGTCCTGGGCTTACAGGGAGAAATTAAAGGCATTACCCTGAGATATATTGGAGTTAATGAATTAGAATAGATTTTAAACAAATCTGGAATAAAATATCTTCTTTTTTTATTTATGATTTTTATTCAGTTGAACCATGGAAAAAAGGAGCAATAACTCGATCCTGGCTATAGATTAGTCTACCAAATTTGAAATAATAGACTGAGTTGCTAAATCAGAATTAGTATCTATAGTCATTGATTGAAATTTATGTTTCACAATCTTTATTTTTTTTTAATTTTTTCAATTTATTTATTTTCAGAAAAACAGTATTCATTATTTTTTCACCACACCCAGTGCTTCATGCAATCCGTGCCCTCTATAATACCCACCACCTGGTACCCCAACCTCCCACCCCCTCGCCACTTCAAACCCCTCAGATTGTTTTTCAGAGTCCATAGTCTCTCTTGATTGACCTCCCCTTCCAATTTACCCCAACTCCCTTCTCCTCTCTTTTTAAGTACAGCTATAACATTATGATTATGTCCCCCAGATATGTCTTTGCTACTGATTCTCATGGTTAAATCCAATGTCTTCCAAAGGTATTGACTACACTTGGGTTTTTGGGATGGAATAAAGTTTCTAATAATGTTTAAGTTTGGTAAGTTTCCAAATAGCCCTTTTCATGTTCCATTTTGAATATCTCATTCACAATCTAATTATGATTAGTTTTTTATTTCTCAGTAATCCTTACTGACCACAATTGAGAAGGCTATAAACATTTCATATAGACAAGACAGACCAGTTATTGACAATAAGATTTTGATTAGAAATAAGAGGAGTCTAGGGAACAGAACTGGTGAAAATCTTCTAGTTAGAAAAAAATAACCTTCACTTCCTCTCAGCCTTCTCAACTCTAACCCACGAGCCCAAGCTCTGGATACATATGGCTCAGGGGAAATTATGTTGGTCATTAAGAAAATTTGGAAATGTTTTTGACATGGTCTATTGAATCCACCTCATGTAACTTCATAAATTATATGTTAGTCTATAAGCCTATTTGTCTAAAAATAGAAGGAAAATTATCTCTCTACATATATGCTGAAACTTATAAATGCTGCAATGTATTTTAAAATCCAGGGGTGCCTGGGTGTCTCAGTGGGTTAAAGCCTCTGCCTTCGGCTCAGGTCATGATCCTAGGGTCCTGGGATTGAGCCCCATACTGGGCTCTCTACTCAGCAGGGAGCCTGCTTCCTCCTCTCTCTCTGTCTGCCTCTCTGCCTACTTGTGATCTCTGTCAAATAAAAAAATAAAATAAAAAAAAATAACATTAGTATTTCCAGGAAATTTTCACATGCATATACATTCTTAGAAAAATCATCTATGGTAAAATAACTTATCAATTTCCAATAGGTCTAGATAAGGTGATGGAAGCTCTACCATCCTTTATAGCTCTAAAAATAATTATGTCAACTCTTTGGTTTTTAGATTACATGGAGATCCAGAGACTTGAATTAAAAACCAGCAGCATTTGCCTTGGCAAAGGATTACAAATATCAAGACAGATGACATCCTTTTTACAAGAAAGTTGACTCAGGATGAGAGGGACTATATTCTTAGTGTAGGAAACTCTTAAATATCAGTCCTCTAATATTGAAATTAGAATGGCTAATGCAATTTTATCTTTGCTAAACACTTTTTTTCCCCTTTCACAGTTAGAAAGCAAAAGTTTTTACATTTAGGGAAGGAATAAAATTCTTTGGTAGATAAAATACAAATTTCATGTACCAAAAATAAATTATTCACTCAGTTCAATTTTAATGAGCATTTCCTGTGTTCCAGGCACTGCTCTCAGATCAAGAATAATTATAAAAAACAAGGCTCTTGGGGCAACTTTAAGTGCCTCTGCTCTCAATTCAGGTCATGATCTCAGGGTCCTGGGATTGAACCCTGTGTCGGGCTCCCTGATCAGTGGAGAGTCTGCTTGTCGCTCTCCCTCTGCCTCTCTCTACCCCCACCCCCACTTGTGCTCTCTCTATCTCTGCCTCAAATAAACAAAATCTTGAAAAACAAACAAACAAACAAACATAAACAAAAAATCCCACCAAGGCTTTTATCCTTAATAGAGTTTTAAAGGGGAGGACCATGGTGGCTCAGTTGGTTAAGAGCTTGCCTTCACCTCAGATCATGATCTCTGGGTCCTGGGTGCAAGCCCTGCATCAGACTCAGGAGTCTGCTTCTTCCTCTTTCTCTATCTCTCTCCCTATCTTCCCTGCCCATCTTCCTCTCCCTACCACTTATTCTTTCTCTCTCTCAAATAAATAAGTAAAATCTTCAAAAAAATAGTTTTAGGGGAAGACAGATGATAACAAATGAATAAAACAAGAAAAATGTTAGGGTATTAGTATTCTATTGCCAGTATAACAAATTGTCACAAACCTGGTAACTTAACATAAACTTATTGTCTTGTAGTTGTAGAAGTCAGAAATCTGAAACAGATTTCATTGGGCTGGAATCAAGTATCAGCTAAGTTGTGTTTCCTCTGGGATATCTAGGAGAGAATCCAGCTTCTACATATCTCCTGCATTCTTTGGCTTGTGACTCCTTCTCCATTTTCGAAATGAAATACTTCTGCTCCTATCATAATACCTCCTTTCTTTGACCCTAAACCTCGTGTTTCTTTCTAGTAGGATCTTTGTGATTGTATAGGGCCCACATGTTTAGTCCAGGCTAATCTCCCCATCTCAAGAGTCTTAATCACATGTAAAATCTTTTTTGCCTTATAAGGTAACATATTCACAGGTTTGGGGATGAGGATGTTGACATCTTTGAAGGGCCATTATTCAGTCCACCATACATAGTGGTAAGTGAGATGCAAAAAACTACATGGTGCTATAAAGAACGGCTGACTTGCTCCTTTAAGTGTGGGGGAAAGTCTTTTAGAACAGGGATATTTACACTTAGATCCTCATGATAAGGAGGAACCAAACCTAGGATGATCAGGTGTAGAGCACTCTAGGTAAAAGAACTAGAAACAAGTTTGGCTGTTAAGGAAAATAGAGAAAAATGGTGTGCTGGGCCTTAGTTACCTACTAGGAAAGTGGTATGAGTAGGGATGGGTGAGATAACTTAAAAATAGATTATGTAGAATTCAGTAAAGTAGTGTAAGCAAACAGAAAGTGTCTTTGCATCTGGTACTTTAGCCATATTTCAAAGTAGAAATGGTAGTTACTGAAAATAAACTTTATATTATTAGGGTTAAAAGGGTATATTAGGTAAGCCAATACAGTATAGTGACTGAAAACTGTTGTTTGGTGGTGGTAGAATTGCAAAATCTAGACCAAATTATCTGCAAAGATTCAATGAAGGGTCAGTTGAGAAAGAAGAGATTGATATTAGAAATGGTCACACTGGAAATCATGGTCCTCACTGGGAAGAAGCATTAAAGGAAAGTTTCACTTCAAGGTGTAACTGAAAGTATGATTATCTCCATTGAAGAAAATAACATCCAGTCAAGTAGGTCCTTCAAAGGTAAAGATATTTAATTGGTGAAAATTGCATTAAAATAGGAACACATCACCATCGCTAAAGTCCAGGTTCATTTCTTTCTTTCTTTATTATTATATATATATTTTTTCGGTCTTAAACCTTTCTAAAATGGCAGCCTGCTCCCTTTCTTAAGGAAATGGGAATTTAGGAGCTTTTCATTAGCTACTAACTAGTATCCAGAGGGCTTCTGGGTGGGGGACAAAATATAGTTAGGATTCAGAAGGTAATCATTATTTATTCATTTAATAAACATTTAGTGGGTATCTGTTTAAAAGAGAATTATGGAGATAAGTGGAAACTACTTCCAAATACCAAAAGATTGGGAAGAAAATATGTGTTCTTAGCTACTTGTTGCTCTGTTATCCTATAAAAATTTATCTTCTTGAAATTCATATGCTCTAGCTATACTACCCTCTACTCTTCCACCTTGCCATCTATTGATAACATCTATAGATTTCACTAAACCTTTCACCATTAAGCTTGTAATATTCTTTTATAACTCATATCTTGCCATATTTCCTGCCTATTATCATTGTCTATGTGGATGATGACATCCTTGATCTTGATGCTGGAGATCTTTACTTCTACTTTAGCCACTATTACCAATGGCTTTACCATGAAAATTGTTGCTATCTGGAACTATCCCATTATGAAATCTTTTTTTAAAGTTCAAGTATAATTAAGGCACGGTGTTATATTAGTTTCAGAGATACCATATGATGACCAATAATTCTATACGTGTACTCTCAATCCCCTTTATCTATTTCACCCATCCTCCCATCTACCCCCACCCCTGCAACCACCAGTTGCTCTCTGTATTTATGAGTATGTTTTTTTCTTTGTCTCTCTATTTTACTCCTTTGTTCATTTGTTTTGTTTATTCAATTCCACATACAAGTGAAATCCATTATAAAATCTTAAACTCCAATATATCACTCTGATCACACTTTTGTTTTTTCTGGTCATTTCTTTTACTTATTCTCTCCATATGCATTCTCCAACTTTTTAAAGACCTCCTTTTTCCTTCTAATTTTCCCAATTAAACTAGGCCTTCCTTATATACCTTCTCTTTTATTTCTCTATATCATATAATCTAGACTGAACTTCTACTAGTCTCTGGTCAATTGATTCATTTTATTTATTCCTTAGTATTCTGCAATATAGCACCTTACAAAACTTTAGTTCTGGGTAAATCTGTCTATGAAGTTGGCATCTCTATCAGTCTAAGATTGCAGTTGAATGTAAGCCACAGAAACTCAATGGCTTAATTGAATAAGACAATTATTGTTTTAAAAAGAGTAATAAATCCAGAGGTTGACAGTTGATACAGTAATTCTGCTATGTCATTAGTATTCCAACCTCTTCTCTCTGCTCTGCTATCCTTATCATTTGGCTTTAATCCCCATAGTTATCACATGATTTCTTTAAGGCCAAAAGCAATTTATCATCTTTCGCTTCACATCCAAAGAGCAGGCAAGACAAAAGAAAAGAGGTACCAGAGGAAAGTGGCTGTCCCTATGTATATATCCAACAATAGGTATCCAGCACCAGCACACTGCTGCTCTGAATGAAATCACATTTTGCTAGTAAGGAAGAAAAGAATAAATGTTGAGAAGGTCATTATCATTATCTGCCACAGCATTATTGCAAATTAGATTTTCTAATGTTAACTACACAAGTAATCTTTCTATTTTCATCTTGCTATATACCTCTTTGCATTAGTCATCTGGGGCTGTTGTAACAAAATACCAGGATGGGTGACTTAAACAACAGAAATTTGTTTTCTCACAGTCTGAAAGCTGGAAACCAAGATTAAGGTGCTGGTGGATTTGGTTTTTCCTGAGACCTCTCGCCCTGGCTTGCTGATGGCCACGTTCTCACTGTGTCCTTATACACTTTCTCTGTGTACACATGTCCCTGGTTGTTTCTCCATCTTCTTGTAAGCACACTTGTCTTAATGGATTAGGGCCCCATGCATATGATCTCATTTATCCTCATTTACCCATTATTCCCTCTTCAAAGGCCTCATCTCTGAAAGTAGTCAAACTGGGGCTTAGAGGTTCAACATATGAATTTTACTGGGCTTATTACATGTAACATAGTTCATAATCCTCTTTTATTACCTACAAAAGACATGCAAAAACTTCACCTCTCTTCACTAATCAACTACACACCATTTCTTCCTTCACTCTAAAGAAATGTACCCTGCCTTCATTGTAATTCACAGAGAAAATAGGGACCATGATATAAGAACCTCTTTATCTTTCTCCCTTTTCCTTGTCACCTGAATTTACCCTCAACTTTCACACATTCATTTTTCCCTCCCATTTAAAGTTGGATAAGTAACAGTGGTAGCAGCTGCAAATTTTAGAATTAAAATTTGTAGAATGAACAGCATCTTCTGAAGTAGTAAAACTAGAATGACACCATTAATTGTTTTTCCAAGGTTTGGAGAATTTTTTTTTTCAGCAGATAGTAGGACCTTTAACCTTTCCCTGATGACAGTAGTATTTTGTCACTATTTTCAAGATGATGACATTTCATGTTTTCTCCTTCAGGAAAAAAAAAAAAAGTATGAACCTTTCTTTTTAACTTTATCAGATATATGTTGTCTATCAATATTTGAATGACATCACAATGACATCTAGTGGCTGTAGGAATTTCATCTCTCAGTACATCTTCAAGTGTATGAAGATCTTTCTAAGCTGGAAATAAAGGAAAACGAGTCATTGCAATGTAGTCATAATCTCATCAATCTGTTTTGTTTTGAAACTGACTCTTTCCCCATCACTTCTACTTTTATTCCATCCTCTACAGAAAGGGTATGGAAAAATTTGATACCTGGTCAAAAGTGCCATCTTGATGTCCATTGTGATACTTCATGGAGTCCTTCTTGAATATGCAGAAATGAGCAGCTTCGTACAAAAGTGTTGATAAATATCCTACAAAATGACTCACAGGTAAGACACTAAGATTTAATCCATATGTTCTAGATAATTTTATTTAATAAGAGAGCCATATCATAGTAATCTTTGCTTTACATAGTCTTTGCTTTACATAAAAAGTAAACAATAGGAAAATGTCTGCAATGCAATGTCTGCATTTTCCAAGTAATGAAACATGGTAAGTATTGATAAAGTGTTACTATCAGTAAAAGGCAAATATATTTTTAGACCTTGAATAAATATGTATTAATATGTATTTAAAAGTTCTTAGTTTTAAGTAACTAATAAATTAGGTTCTATAAAAGAAGATTACATTAAGGTTTTTGTTTAATTTTTGGAAGAAATTACACATAGTAAGGAAATTCCTTTGGACTCTATTTTTTTTTCAAATTTTTATAATCTGGTGAATAATATATGGAACCTAGATTTTTAGCCTACCAACATCCATTCAGTCTCAAAAACTTTCACCAAGCTATGAAAAATATTTTCTAAACTTAGATGTCCTTTAAAAATAAATACTTTGTTTTGTGAGATTCATCTTGAGGACCCCGCAGAGATAAACTGAGTTTCATTTAGTTATTAATTTTTGAAGGAAAAAGGGCTGAGTTAATCATGACATATTTGAATATGTGACTCTAATACATCTGTATGATGTTTTGGACCACTTAGACTTTTTATTTAGCTAGTATAATATACCAGATTACTTCTCACTTTTCCCCACTTGACCTAGGTATTTAGAGCTTCATAGTACAAGTATTGGATCCTTTCCCACAAATCCAAATCATGTTTGAAGGATTGACTAGGACACATGAGTGTATGTATCTAGGAGAACATAAAATAATTTGTGGGATAGGAACTAAGACCACACAGGTAGACTCAATTCTTAGTTCTGCACTTTATTCTTCAGGGTTGAGCTGGAAGATACGGACCACTGCCATCTGGAGACATGGTTGATCCAGATCTATAATATTGTTTGAAGTGTTGGCTGATTTTGGAGGGCATCGTTTTCCTTTTCTTTTGCTGGATGATCATTTGTTGGATCATTTGACTGGATGGTGGCTATACAACAATATTTATGACTCTAAAGTTTATTTGAGCTCTGTAACAAAAGCAAATACTCAGATTTTGTATGCCTCTTCTAAACCAGGATCCTAGAACCATAATTATATCAAGAGAACACATCTCATTCCCAATCCATAGTGCCAGTAACATCTGATATAGGGGAATGGCCAAATTACTTAATTTCATATTTTCATTATTTATTTCCTGGGTCTGTTTAGTAACATCAAAGATCCCAGAGAGATTTGTAGGGATATGACAATAGATGTTCCCCCTTGAGTGGTCCGTATTACATCTAATGTGGCTGTGTTTTAACTACTGCATATTCAATTTCTTGAACAAGTTTGGCAAAGGGTTTTATGACTTATAAGTATTGTATAATTTGCTTGCAATTCTCATAGCATGTAGGATTCCCCTCATTCTTGGAGTCTTTCATGGAGAATAAAAATGAGAAGTTTGGGACAGAAGAGAGCAGCCCTAAATTTCTCTTCAGGGGTGACATTTGGATTCCAATCAAGGCACAATTTTTTTCCTTCTACAGTAAATTTTCTAAGTTTCTCTTTCTCCCATCTCTCTTTTCCTGTTTTTTTTTTCTCCCTCTCTCTTCCTCTTTCCTGAGAAGCCCCAAGAGCCAGACAGCTTTATCCCGAAGTCAAACATCAGTTTACTGATACAACAAATTTTATCTTGCTGAAGAGCAGTAGCTGATAGGGTTTTGGCTGGATATTTTATTTCACTAATTATTAAGGAGCATGATCTCTTTTTACCCAAAACATCCCTATGAAATTTTCAGAGTATTGTAATGTTTTATTACCACATAATAAAAGTGGTACTGCACCAGACAATCCCTTTTTTATTATAGAGATTATCAAGTAGATATAAAGTAAAAGGGTTTGATGTTGAGTCTAAGTAGTGACCTTTATTTGTAAAGCCTGTAAAAAGTGAGATAGCCACCACATATGCACCCAATCTTCCTTAGTTACTTCCCAGTCTTATTTCTGTAACACTTTGGTTACCAAAGCTAGTTCTCAAAAAAAAAAAAAAAAAATCCTCAAATTTTGTTGGTGACAAAGCCCCTGTATATAAGGCAGACTATGAAAGAAGGTTTTAGATTACTATTTCTTCTTTTCTTCTTCCTCTTCTTCTTCTTCCCCTTACTTTCCCTCTCCTTTTCCTGTTGCAGTATTTTTCCTTTACAGTGTCACTTAGTACAAATTCCCAGAAAATTATCTGATGTATCACAAGGAATTGGTACTAAAGGAGTGCTATCCAATTTCCTTTAATATCAGTTTCTTATAATACATGAATGAATTTATATATATATATATATATATATATATTTTAATTTTTTATTTTTTATAAACATATGTTTTTATCCCCAGGGGTGGTATATATACACAATGGAATACTATGAATTTATATTTTTAATCACTCCTTAGTATAAGTTTATTACCTGGCTATAACTCGCTAATGATTTGGGTAAAATTTGCCACCAAGGAGTGGCTACGGATGCAAAAATCAGCATTAAGGAAAGGGATTTTATGAATATCATAGTTACATGTTACTCTATTACAGATATCATAATTAGATGTTAGTTTTTTTAACAACTCAGAATTTTAAACTAGCAAAGACGGAAGAATAAATGATAAGCAGGAAAATGGTGGTGGGAAAAAGCAAGCAAATTAGTGTGACGATTTGTGGTTGTGGTCACTTGAGTCTTGGTCACTTGTCTCCTTGGTCCTAGGCCTTTGATGGGTACTAGAAAATTATTTGTTTGGGGAGGATTCTTAAAAATTCTCTCTTTTAAATCTTCCAATGGGAGAGTGTTTTGTATAATTCCATATGTTGACTTTTTTTAGCAGGAGAAATAAATCAAAAATTTATATACCAGAGCTTGCAAGAGGTAAAAAAAATATGATAAAGTCATTTCAAACATAATTTAAAAACATTTAAAACAAAATACAAAGTCTTCAGGGTTTGAGTCATTTAGAGGTTTCTTGGGAGAATGTCAAAGAAAGGCAGCTTAAAACTGTTGGAAGTAAGACCGGGTATATTAATGAGTTCTTTGTAGTGCTTTGACATGTTGAACTGAAACTACATGGTGTCTAAAATTAGGGGAGAAACACCCAAATTCATAAGGTAAGCTGTAATAACTTTCTATGGTCATAATCTATAATTTCTGCCTTTCTGGCAATGCTAGAGGCTGTGAACATCAAGATCATGAGAATTAGAGCTTGACTTGTTAGCCAAAGGTTCCCAAGAATACCAGCTAGTTTAGCTAGTTTGATATTTTTAAAAATCAACTTTAATGAAGAATAATTTACTTGCAATTAATAGCATACTTTTAAAAAAGATTTTATTTATTTGTCAGAGAAGAGAGCATAAGCAGAGGAAGTGGCAGGCAGATGGAGAAGCAGGTTCCCCGCTGAGCAAGGAATCCAATGTGGGACTTGATCCCAGGACCCTGGGATCATAACCTGAGATGAAGGCAGCCACTTAACCCACTGAGCCACCCAGGTGTCCCATCATACATTTTTAGATGTACAGTTTTATGGGTTTGTAAAAGGGTACAATCATGTAACCTCTACCAAATCACGATATAGAACATTTCTATTAACTAAAAATGTTTCCTGTTACCACTTTAAGCCCATAATCACTTTCTCCCCAAACCCTAGGCAGACACTGATCTAGTTTATTCCTATATAGGAGTCTGTGTTTCTTAGAACTTCATATAAATGGACCAATACAGTACAAATTTTTTTTAAGATTTTATTTATTTATTTGACAGACAGAGATCACAAGTAGGCAGAGAGGCAAGCAGAGAGAGAGGAGGAAACAGGCTCCCCACTGAGCAGAGAGCCTGATGTGGGGCTCCATCCCAGAACCTTGGGATCATGACCTGAGCCGAAGACAGAGGCTTAACCCACTGAGCCACCCAGGCGCCCCCAGTATAAAATATTTTATATCTGATTTCTTTCGCTCAGAGCCATGCTTCTGGAATTTATCTGTGGCATTCCAAATAGCATACTTCATTCCGCTTATTGCTGAGTAGTCTTCTGTTGTTTGGGTAAACCATAGTTTGTTTATCTACTTACCTGCTGATGGACGTTTAGGTTGTTTCCATACTTGACTTACGGATAAAGGTTCTGTGAGTATTCATATACAAGTCACATAATTCACAACCAGATTTATTTCAATATATATTTTCTGACTATAGAACTAATCATCAGCATTCTCTATTATCATCTGTGTACACTTCCAGTGATTTGGCTTATTGGGATATCATAGGAGAGGAGGATTTTAGTAAGGGCTCCTTTCTGACATAATCAACTGGGGCATTATACTCACCTTCCAAGTCTTTATGCCTCATTGGTCAGACTGTGTTATTGCTTGATATAATTTATAAGAGCTGTGTCACATGACCACTATAGCTTCAACTGCATTTTAATTTTTTCACCCTCTGTAATATATGTAAGCAAAAATAAGAGGTCGGAATTATATAGTAGTTGAATCAACCTAGTGTCTGTCACACAATCTTACTAACCATAGGCAAATGTCTTTTTTGAGAATATGAATTTGTTCTAAAATGATTGATGTATTTGGGAACAATTTGAGCATGATGTGAATTTGACATTTGCTAATGCACAATTTTGTCTGCAAAAAACATTGTTTGAATGCAGAAAAGAGCATGGTACCAAACAAAACCACATAGGAATACACAAAATACACACATATGGACACTTCAAACATCTACCAACTACCTCAGTTTACTGTGTATATTATGAGCCACATTCATCTACATCTAGTGTTATAGCTTTAAATGCAATTCAGGGTAATTTTCATACCACTACCTCACAATAACTCATAGGATGCAACCTTTCAGATGCCCACATCTACAAGAAAACTTCAGGTCTTTTTTTCAAAGTAAAGTACCATATTTATTGTAAAATATATTTTTGACCATTTAAGAAATGCTATATTTTTATTAGGATTCTCTTTTTTTAATGACTTCATTTTAAAAGTCATTTTATTTACTGTAAAATTGAGAAGATAGTACAGAGATTTCCCACATATTCCCTGCCTCCACATTGGCAGAATCTTCCCTGTTATCAACATTACTCACCAAAATGGCATTTTGACCAAGGATGAACGTACATTGACACATTATAATCACCAAAAGTCCATAGCTTATCTAAGGGTTTACTGTTGGTGTAGCACTGTCAATAGGTTTGGACAAATGTATAATGATGTGTATCCATCATTATAATATTTTACTACTTTTATTGCCTAAAAATCCTCCATGCTCTATTCATCTTTCCTCACAACAAAAGTGATCTTTTTATTGTATCCATAGTTTTTCCTTTTCCAGAATGTCATATAGTTAGAATCACAAGGTATTTATCCTTCTCAGATTGGCTTCTTTCAATTAGTAATATGCATTTAAGTTTTCTCTTTGTCTTTTCATGGTTTGGTAGCTCATTTCTTTTTAGCACTAAATAATATTACATTTTCTGTATATACCATATTTTGTTTATCTTCTCACCTCTTGAAGGACATCTTGGTTGTTCCCAAGTTTTGGCAATTATTAATAAAGATCCTCTAAACATCTGTGTGCAGGTTTTTGTAAGGACACAAGTTTTCAGCTCCTTTGGGTAAATACCAAGGAGTGTGATTGCTGGATCATATGGTAAGAGTATGTTTACTTTTGCAAGAAACCACCAAACTGTCTTCCAGAAAGGCGGTGCTGTTTTATGTTCCCACTAGCAATGAGAGTTCCTGTTGTTGCATATCCTTGGTGCCATTTGGTGTTGTCAGTGTTTCAGATTTGGGCCATTTTGATAGATTTATAATGGTATCTTGTTTTAATTTTCATTTCCCTTATGACATACCATGTGGAGCATCTTTTTAAATATTTGTCATCTGTATATCTTCTTTGGTGAGGTGTCTGTTAAAAACTTTGACCCATTTAAAAATGCAGTTGTCTTTTTTTTCTTATTGCTGAACTTAAAAAATTCTTTGTATATTTTGGCTAAGTCCTTTATCAGATTTGTCTTTTACAAATATTTTCTTCCTGTCAGTGGCTCATCTTCTAATTCTCTTGATATTGTCTTTCAGAGCAAGAGTTTTTAAAAATTTAAAAAGATCTTTATTTATTCATTCAACAGAGAGAAAAAGCACATAAGCAGAGGGAGGCAGAAAGAGAGGGAAAAGCAGATTCCCCTCTGAGCAGGGAGCCAGATGTAGGGCTCAATCTCAGGACCCCAAGATTGTGACCTGAGCTGAAGACAGATGCTTAACTGACTGAGCCACCCAGGTGCCCCTGAAGTTTTTAATTTTAATGAGCCCAGATTATCAATTATTTCTTTTATGGATTATATTTTTGATTTTATATTTAAAAAGGCATAACCAAACCCAAGGTCATCTAGGTTTTCTCCTAAGTTATCTTCTTGGAATTTTATAGTTATGTATTTTACATTTAGGTCTATGATCTAAATTCTGTGTTTAGGTTCATTTTTTTGCATGTGTATGCCCAGTTGTTCCATTGTCATTTGTTGGAGAGACCATTTTTGCTCCATTGCATTGCCTTTACTCATTAAAAAAAAAAAAAACACTTGACTATATATATGGAGATTTCTTTCTTTCTTTTTTTTTCTTCTATTTTGTTCCATTGATCTATTTGTCTCTTCTTGCACCAATACCACAGTCGTGATTAGTAGCTTTATAGTAAGTTTGGAAATTAGGTAGTACCTCTCATCTAATTTTGTTCTCTTCCCCTTTGATATTGTGTTGACTCTACTCAGACTTTTGTCTCTTCTGTATAAAGTTTAGAATCAGTTTGTTGATGGCCACAAAAATCTTACAGGGATTTTGATTGGGATTGCCATAGGAGCTATGTAGGTATTTTCCATATTTTTAAAAATGTGTAACTAACAAAATTTTTGGTACTGTGCCATTAATGTGCCAATTTTCCCCATAAGCCCTGTGTTTTTGTTCAACAATTTTGCACAGTGAGGATTTTTAGGTATATGTATGGGTGTTACATCAGAACTGACTGTACATAGGATGGATGGACTTTTTTTTTTTAAATCTACAAGCTTGTTCTCCATGAAACTATCTTTACATTTTCATTACTGAAAAATCAAAAAGAAAACTATTTATTTTTATTTTTATTTTCAGCATAACAGTATTCCTTGTTTTTGCACCACACCCAGTGCTCCATGCAATCTGTGCCCTCTCTAATACCCACCACCTGGTTCCCCCAACCTCCCACTCTCCGCCCCTTCAAACCCCCCAGATTGTTTTCCCCTATCATGTTAAGAAAAAGAAGGGCATAGAACTTTTCAAATAAACTACATTGTCAATATCTCACTTTCGTCCTAACAAAGCTACCAAATGCTCTGAACTAGCAAAATACAAATGTTTTAACTCAAGAGAAAAGCTAAGATTCTTCAAGAAAATCAGGTTTTACCAAAATTGTAAAACCAGGCATTATTTCTATATTATTTGCCGCAAGGCCTTGATTTTGAGAGTTAAACTCACTTTCTCACATATCTACATAATGACACGTGTGTGTCTTGATATTTATTTCCTAATTAAGTCCTAAACCCACTGGAAGAGACCATACCTCCTCTGTAATCAACAAACTATAGGGCTTGTTAAATGCTGAGGAAAAATGCAGCAGGTTTGAATATATTTTAAAATAATGTCATAGAATGGAATTTTTTCCCCCTGATTTGGTTGAACATTTCTGTATTTTGCCATGGTATAAGTGTGGACATATCTAGCAACTTCAAAGAGTTAATATGTTTCCTTAGATCTCCAATAGAATGGTCTAGTGGAAGGAAGTACTGGAGAGGAATATTCCCTGGATGTTGTCTATTCAAGTTTGTGTTGGCAGCCAGATTCTCTGTGTCTGACTAGGTGTACCAATTGGGAAAATGAAGGCAAGCAATAACCTCACACTATATAATAAATGACCATTATTCATTAAAAGAGAATGTAAAACCCCCTTCTTCCAGCATTTCCTTTCAGTGGCAACAGGAAAATTGTGCTCACTATCATAAGGACCTTGCCCTTTTTCTAATATAGGAACCAACAATTATGTTTTTGCTTTTTTGTTGAGTTGGGTAAATGATTTTTCTTGATATAATACCATTGAATATTCATTTTAGAAATTTAAAAATGCAGATGAAGAGAAAAAGAAAACAAAAACCACTATTTTATCTACCAGTGGTGTAACATGCTACTATTTTGTATGGATTCTCATGGTTTTCTGTCTCTATATACATAGACATAATTTTTTCCAGTTGACATAAAGCATGCACATAAGTCCACATTAACTATTCTTCAATATATTTGATAACTGTATATTTTATTTTTGATTTGTTTACTAATTTATTTAACCTCTTTCTTATTGCTGGATATTCAGTTTTTTCCCAAACTTATCTCTACTACTAAATGATGTCCTCATGTATCTCTTTGTTAATATGTTTTCCTATAGGCGAATGATGATTTCCTTATGCTATATCTCAAGAAATATATAAAAATGTCCATTTTCTGCACATTCTTGCCAAATCAGAGTAGTATAATTTATATTATTGGTAAGTGAAAAATAAATATTTTGTGTTTCTTTGCTATCCAGTTAGGTTGAATTTAAAATATATCTATTACTCATTTATACTTCTTCCTTTGTGAGTTTATTGTATGTCAGACAACTTCTACAGGGACCTAAGAACTCCCCAGAGCATACCTGAAAATACCCCTCCACTGATCTGCTAAGCTTGTCCTGCCCAAGAGAACAAGAAGCATTTTAATTTTGATAGATTTTTTTTCACTTCCCTGTGACTTGGTCTGTGCTTACCCTTCTGCCTGCAATATTCTTCCTTCTATAGTGAAAACTTATCCTTGAATTCCAAGGTCAGCTCAGTTGTCTGTTCTCTCACCATATTCTGTGGATACTGTCATCTCATATTATCATTGAATGCCTGGTTATAGGGTGAGTGACCTTGTGTACATGTCTGGAATAGATTGTGAGCTGTTTCATGCAGGGGCCACATCTCATTCCTCCCTATACCCGCCCCCCCAACTTTGATTTATTAGATTAGTGCCTTGCACATATCAGGTGTGTGGTGCATATTAAGTTTATATTTACAGGCGCACCTGTCTGGCTCAGTCAGTAGAGCATGTGACTCTTGATCTTGGGGCTGTGAGTTGGAGCTCCACATTAGGAATAGAGATTTCTCAAAAAAAAAATCTTTAAAAAATTATATTTACAAATAAGAGATGAAGGGAAATATAAGTAAAACTTAATTTGGCATTTTGTAAACTTTCTTAAGTGAGATGAGACTGTGCTCAATATAGAAAAGGATGATTTGACAAGAATATATTCAAACTTTAGTTCAGTACAAGACTGCTTCTAAATGGCCATACAAATAAAATATAAGAGACATTGGGGCACCCGGGTGGTTCAGGTGGTTAAGCATCTGCCTTTGGCTCAGGTCATGATTCTGGGGTCCTGGAATCAAATCCTGTGTTGGGCTCCCCACTCAGTGAGACTACTTCTCCCTCTCCCTCTGCTCTCCCCCAACTCATGCTTGCTTTCTCTCATGCTCTTTATTTTTCTCTCTCAAATAAATAAAATGTTAAATAAATATATATGTCAGATATATGTCATATATATCATATAGATATATATGACACACATCAGTGTAACTTACACATTTACAGTGTTATTATTTTTTTTTCCCGTATCTTTGCTAGATATTGAACATAAGGAGTAGGCAGAGTATCTATGTACATGTATTTATGATTTCTCACTGTGGGTCCTGGTGAGGCAGTAATATTCACTGCTTTAGAAAGCTTTGAATTCTTTTCAAAACAGTGGCTGCTGGAGATGCCAGATGTTGACATCTATAGAGTTGATGTCTTCAATTCATCTAGTAAATATTTTACAAAACAAGAAAGACCATCACTTTATCTCCCTCACCACTGTCCTACTACACACATGCACACAGATATGGTCAAGCCAGCTGAAATCATTGCCTGAGGGACAGGAGAGTTTTTCCTCCTGTTTTATCATAATTATATTTAGGGCAGCCAAGGAGGTTGTTAAAATAGTATAATATTTGTATCTTATGAGATAGACACCTGTTGATTTAAAAGTACATAATATTTGGGGCGCCTGGGTGGCTCAGTGGGTTAAGCCTCTGCCTTCGGCTCAGGTCATGATCCCAGGGTCCGGGGGTCGAGCCCTGCATTGGGCTCTCTGCTCTGTGGAGAGCCTGCTTCCTCCTCTCTTTCTGCCTGCCTCTCTGTCTACTTGTGATCTCTGTCTGTCAAATAAATAAAAAATCTTTTTTTTTATTATAATTTTTTATAAACATATATTTTTATCCCCAGGGGTACAGGTCTGTGAATCACCAGGTTTACACACTTCACAGCACTCACCAAAGCACATACCCTCCCCAATGTCCATAATCCCACCCCCTTCTCCCAAACCCCCTCCCCCCAGCAACCCTCAGTTTGTTTTGTGAGAAAAAAATCTTAAAAAAAAAAAAAAGTACATAATATTCTAACACATCAGCTGACTAGAAAGAAGACTTTCCTCTGAGGCCCAAGTTTGGCATATTAAATACTAACTTACTCTTTTATTTCCCAAATGTTCTGAACCCATTTTTTTTTTCCTGACCCTGATAATGTTGGATCACTTTTGAAAAAGTTTTTATTGTTTATTAACATATAATGTATTACTAGCCAGAGATATTATTATATTATTAATATATTATACTAATATATTATTAGCCAGAGGGATACAGGTCTGTGAATCACCAGCATTACACACTTCACAGCACTCACCATAGCACATACCCTCTCCAATGTCCACAACCCAACCATTCTCTTCCTAGACCTCTCCCCCAGCAACCCTCAGTTTGTTCTGTGAGATTAAGAGTCTCTTATGGTTTGTCTCCTTCCCAATCCCATCTTGTTTCAGTTTTTCCTTTTCTACCCCCCAAGTCCCCTACATTGCCTTTCAAATTCCTCATATCAGGGAGATCATATGATAATTGTCTTTTTCAGATTGACTTATTTCACTCAGCATAATACCCTCTAGTTCCATCCATGTTGTTGCAAATGGCAAGATTTCATTTCTTTTGATGGCTGCATAGTATTCCATTGTATATATATACCACCTCTTCTTTATCCATTCATCTGTTGATGGACATCTAGGTTCTTTCCATAGTTTGGCTATTGTGGACATTGCTGCTATACTCATTTGGGTGCACATGCCCATTCGGATCACTACATTTGTATCTTTAGGGTAAATACCCAGTAGTACAATTGCTGGGTCATAGGGTAACACTATTTTCAACTTTTTGAGGAACCTCCATATTGTTTTCCAGGGTGGCTGCACCAGTTTGCATTCCCAGCAAAGATGTAGGAGGGTTCCCCTTTCTCCACATCCTCTCCAGCATCTGTCATTTCCTGACTTGTTAATTTTAGCCATTCTGACTGGTGTGAGGTGGTATCTCATTGTGGTTTTGATTTGTATTTCCCTGATGCCAAGTGATGCACTTTTTCACGTGTCTGTTGGCCATCTGGATGTCTTCTTTGCAGAAATGTCTGTTCATGTCCTCTTCCCATTTCTTGAATGGATTATTTGTTCTTCAGGTGTTGAGTTTGATAAGGTCTTTATAGATTTTGGATAATAGCCCTTTATCTGATATGTTGTTTGCAAATATCTTCTCCCATTCTGTTAGTTGTCTTTTGCTTTTGTTGTCTGTTTCCTTTGCTGTGCAAAAGCTTTTGATCTTGATGAAGTCCCCGTAGTTCATTTTTGCCCTTGCTTCCCTTGCCTTTGGCGATGTTTCTAGGAAGAAGTTGCTGTAGCTGAGGTCAACGAGGTTGCTACCTGTGTTCTCCTCAAGGATTTTGATGGATTCCTTTCTCACACTGAGATATTTCATCCCTTTGGATTCTATTTTAGTGTGTGGTATAAGGAAATGGTCCAGTTTCTTTCTTCTGCATGTCTCTGCCCAATTTTCCCATCACCATTTGTTGAAGATACTGTCTTTTTTACATTGGAAATTCTTTCCTGCTTTGTCAAAGATTAGTTGACCATAAAGTTAAGAGTCTATTTCTTGGCTCTCTATTCTGTTCCATTGATCTATGTGTCAGTTTTTGTGCCAGTACCATACTGTCTTGATGATGGCAGCTTTGTAAGAGAGCTTGAAGTCTGGAATTGTGAGGCCAACAACTTTGGCTTTCTTTTTTAATATTCCTCTGGCTCTTTGAGGTCTTTTCTGGTTCCATATAAGTTTTAGGATTATCTGTTCCATTTCTTTGAAAAAATAAAGATGGTATTTTGATAGGGATTGCATTAAACGTGTAGATTACTTTAGGTAGCATAGATATTTTCAGAATATTTGTTCTTATGTTGGATCACATTTTTAAAATATGTGCAAGTGAAGCAGTTGAATAAAGCAGAACAATGGATACTTTCCCCTCATCCTTCAAGGATTTTTCCTGGCAAAACAAAATGTATGCGATGTGGGGATTGTTTCTCCAAAAAATCCTGGGCCAGATTATACTGGTGAAAAGACTACAAATGCTTCTACTGGGTTGAGCTTGTTAACACTTTCAAGTAAAGTGTCTTATAAGTAGCTTAGTTATCTGAAAGGTATTGTAAATGCTATGCTATAAACACATAAATAACACTTATTCTATAAACATTTGCAAATGCTATAAACATTTTTTTCCCTACCTAAACTTTATTTTACTTTTTGCTTCTACTCACCAGATCCCTGATCCTCCCCCTTTTCTCTGAGATTTGAAAACTTTTAAGGATTTCTTTCTTTTCTTTCTTTTTTTTTTTTTAAGATTTATTTATTTACGAGAGAGAGAGAGAGAGTGCATGTGTGCTTGAGAGTGGGGGAGGAGTAGGAGGAGAGAGAGAGAGAGAAAATTCTCAAGCAGACTTCCTACTGAGCTTGGAGCCCAGTGCAGAGCTTGATCCCAGTACACTGAGATCATGACCTGAGCTGAAATCAAGAGTTGGACATGCAACCGACTGGGCCACCCAGGTGCCACTTAACGATTTTTGCTTCTTAACTATGTCAGCTATATAAGAAAATTGTCAGCACATAAATTTTAAGTGAAACTTCTTGGAATGAGATCTTCCAGGGAGAACATAAAGAGAATGATCTGAGGACAAAAAATGGAGCTTTGGAGCACATGGACCCTTAAGAGGTGAACAGAAAAAGAAGTTGAAAAACAATCTGAGGGGTTTGAAGTGGTTGGGGGGTGGGAGGTTGGGGGAACCAGGTGGAGGGCACAGATTGCATGGAGCACTGGGTGTGGTGCAAAAATAATGAATACTGTTGTGCTGAAAATAAATAAAAGAAAAAAAAGAAAAAGAAAAAGAAGTTGAGAAATCTAAGTTGGAATGGATAGAAAGTTAGGACAAAAATCAAGTTTATAGAAAGCAAGGGGAGAATTCTAATAAAAAGAAAGTAGTGATTACTGCTAAGAGCATTTTAATCAATTTTCTGGTTTAGTCTTTGCTTCAAAATTAAGCTAGTGATATCATGCTTAGTGAAATAAGTCAAGCAGAGAAAGACAACTATCATATGATCTCCCTGATATGAGGAAGTGGTGATGCAACATGGGGGCTTAAGTGGGTAGGAGAAGAATCAATGAAACAAGATGGGATTGGGAGGGAGACAAACCATAAGTGACTCTTAATCTCACAAAACAAACTGAGGGTTGCTGGGGGGAGGGGGTTTGGGAGAAGGGGGTGGGATTATGGACATTGGGGAGGGTATGTGCTTTGGTGAGTGCTGTGAAGTGTGTAAACCTGGTGATTCACAGACCTGTACCCCTGGGGATAAAAATATATGTTTATAAAAAATAAAAAAATTAAAAAAAAATTAAGATAGTGAGTTTATCAATGTATTTTTATGAGAACTAACAATTTTCTCTGCTTAGAAATGCCGAAGAATTAGATTTTTTCCTGAGTTCTTATAATGTGAACTACTTCTAATCCTAACTGATACGTGATAAATATACAACCCATGTTGTTTCAGGCCAACACGAGGGGAGTGTATAGAGATGGATTATTAGAAATATGCAATATTTCCTTAGCTTTTACTTTTATCTGCTATTTTTTTAAAGAGTTTATTTATTTATTTGACAGACAGAGATCACGAGAGAGAGAGAGAGAGAGAGGGAAGCAGGCTCTCCGATGAGCAGAGAGCCCAATGTGGGCCTTGATCCCAGGACCCTGGGATCATGACTTGAGCCAAAGGCAGAGGCTTTAACCCTCTGAGTCACCCAGGCACCACTTAAGTACTATTTTGAGACTTGACTCTATTCAGTGTCTTTCTTACTTATAGCTGGGAATTATGCTAGGTAACAAACATGTGTTCCTTAACACATTCTCAACCTCCGGGATAGCCATGGCCTCTAGCCCTTACATCCCCCATACCATTGTTCTTGAGGTATACTGGCACTGCCGGCACTGTTAGCTGTGCAGTGTATCACGTTCCTCATGGAGCTGGGGAACAACTGATACCCTGTACCCCATGGTCCTGCATGGTCCTTCGGCTCAGGTCATGATCCCAGGTTCCTGGGGTCGAACCCCACATCGGGCTCTCTGCTCAGCAAGGAGACTGCTTCCTCCTCTCTCTCTGTCTGCCTCTCTGCCTACTTGTGATCTCTGTCTGTCAAATAAATAAATAAAATCTTTAGAAAAAAAATGCCTCATAGCCTGAAGTTGTAGGGCGAACTATTATTGAGGAGTATGTCTTTCTGTTGTCTTAGTATTTTTTTCTCTATAAGCATATCCTCAAGGATTGGCTTGAAACTCACTCAGCACCTTATGAAATGTTCTTTTAAAAAACGGCCTTTTATGTTTTGTTTTCTGTTCTAATTTGTAGAATCTATTTCCCTAAAACTGACACATCAGGTTAAGTCAGAAGACAAATTTGATTAGTAGTAAACTCTTTATTGTATTCACTATCAGGCTTACTACCAACCCTGTTGACCAACTCAGTTGTTTATATTGGGCAAAGTCTATGAAGCTGGCTCTTATCTATTAGGATGGACTCTGTTCAAGGAGGTCCTTTGTCTTTCACTCAAATAAACATCTGTTGGGCTGCCCTGATGTCTTCCAGACCTGGACATGCGTCTGTCTGAATTGGTGCTATGCATAGCACATAGACTCTACTTGAGGTAGTCTCTCCATTACATAGCCACAACCATGGTTCAAACCTGTTATCTAAAATAATAGTTCGCCCTACAACTTCAGGCTATGAGGCATTTTTTTCCCCCTAAAGATTTTATTTATTTATTTGACAGACAGAGATCACAAGTAGGCAGGGAGGCAGACAGAGAGAGAGGAGGAAGCAGGCTCCTTGCTGAGCAGAGAGCCTGATGTGGGGTTCGACCCCAGGACCCTGGGATCATGACCTGAGCCTAAGGCAGAGGCTTTAACCCACTGAGCCACCCAGGTACCCCTGGGCTATGAGGCATTTTACCAGATGGTCATCTTGTGAGTAAAACACATTACAACAACAACAACAACAACAACAACAACTTTGGGATTAGGTGTGGTGGGAGAAAATGGTGACTTTTTATCTACTGACCTGGATTCATGAACAGGTGCCTAGCTTGCTCAACAGAAGCATGTCAGTTCTGATATCTGTTCTGAGATGCAACCCTATCAATGTCAATCCTATGTGCCAGTCTATTGTCTTTAAAAACTCTTTTATATTTTTTAGATTATGCATGACCAATTTCATTTAGGAAAACATACGACCTTATTTTTAAAATAATTTTTATTCTGGAGAGAGCTTTTGTTTCTATTATATTTAGTAGCTCCTCAGATTTTATATTCCATATTTAACTCCCTTTTTCCTCCCTTCTTCCTACCATGTATTAATTAGGTCCTGTGCTAGAATTGATTTTTCATAATTTAAAATGCCCCGAGCTATCTTCAAAACTGAGTAAACCCAGATTAGAAAATACTCTGCACCAATCAGAAACTCAGTGGTTAATTAAAGAGAGCAGTTAATCTGACTTTCTCAGACTATTGGTATGACACATCAGAAAGAAACTGAATTGTTTGCTCAACTTGTCATTTCTTTTCAAGTACCTGAAATCTGAAGACTGGAGAACATGTTCAGGTAGGGAACAAGAGAATTGCTTTGGATATAAGGGGTGGAAGGTGGTAGAAAATGAATAAGTGAAAAGAATATTTAAAATATTGGAAACCAAGGTTTTAATCAGGTTGTTTAAGAAAATGCAATGTAAAATGGCCTTTACAAAAACCTTTTCTTGAGCAAAAGCACAGAATAGCAAATTTAGGTATTAAGACTCAATTTTGTCCTGATTCTGAAGGACAAAAAAGCTGAATGTAAGAAAATTTGCATAGAAGATGATAATTGCAATTTTGTCAATGTCACTCTGTTCTTTTGCTATTTTGATAGTGTGGTCTCACGTATACAGAATAAACATTTTATATTCATCCAGCTTTATATGGAAGTTAGGATATAAAACTTTGATGCTGACTAGCGAAGTGGCCATTTTAGTTTCAATATTTTCTCTCGGAACCCATTGGAAAAGATTTTAATAGATTTTCTTCCAAGATAGGCAAGCACTTGTAGAAGCAAAGCAAAGTGCTGGTATGCAGTTTCAGAAATCTGTTGACTGCATGTTCCCATATGTGTTCCAGGAAATTCACATTTGGATTTCAGTATAATTCAGAGTTATGGTAGTGCTATCCAACACTTTTTTGGAAGGGAGTTTGCTTGATACCAACATAAGTCTTGCCAGAACTCAGCAGGCCAAATTCTAGTTCTGGAATATGTGGGAAACAAGAGATCAGCCGTTAAATGATGAGGGCTGTATCACTTTCAGTATTTCACGGAAACAAATTTTACCTAATGGTCTAGAAGGTCATTTTGAATATAACCAATAATATTTTAAAGATGAAATGTCTCTTTTGTGGCATTTTATAGGGCATGTAACATTTAATAATAAAATTTACTATTACATTTTTTCTTCTGAATACTGGCTAAAATGTTTCAGCTTTTCAGACTTAATTATATCTGGCCAGACATGTACAATTATGCTTACCTTTAGAAATGAAAATCCACTAGTATTCACTGTGTGTATTAGACTAAGTTAGAAATTCAATCGTTTTATAGCTAATCTGTATCAAAACTGCCCTGGTTAAAGTGACTGAATTGGCATTGAACTCATTATTGAATACAAAGCTTCTCATCTTCTTCTAAAATTTTGCTATTAATTTGGCAAAAATGATGTGTTAAAATTATAATACATGTAATAAAATAAGAAATCATAAACCATAGTAAATTTAGGAATGTCCTTTTGTTTTCTGAGAAAAACTATAAAATCCAAGTGCTTGCAGTGATCTCAAAGGTCAATTGTCAAGTACCTAACCTTTAGCAAGGTAAGGCCAAAACTTTCAGGATAAATTGTCTTTTCTATTCTTAAAGATCCTGAATACATGCCCTCTCAGACCGTTTCAATACCTATCCACATAAAACATCTTAGTAATCCCAACTGTGACCTATCCTAAGTTTTACAAGTATTTCTGCTAATGTTTTAAAATTCATTCATCTTGTTATGGTGTAGAATGACTGGTTAACAACCTCTTCATAATGGCCTTTTATGTTAAGAGAATAGTGGATAAAGCATCCTCTTTTTCATCTTAAGCCATTCCAATTTCTTTAGTTCTGTGTAGTAAGAATTAGTTTGAATAGTTTTCTCTGAATAGTTTTCTTTTGACCTCAGAAAATTTTGCTTTTAATACCTCCTTCAGAAGAGGGAATATTTTGATAAAACTTTTTAATGAAAGTAAAAAAGGGACAAGCATACTTTTTTCCTTATCTTCTTAATGTAAATCTGTATGTTTATTTTCATATTAAGCTGGCTTTTTGTACTCCTAGAATGTTTAATCTCTGAGCCATTATGTGTGTGATATCTTTTGTTTTTCTGCCTTCTGGGGCTCTATTAGGCTTCATCCATCTTATATCTGTTTACTTGGAGAGAAAAATTCTAGATGCTTTAGTAGTACTTTGTGACTTCTCAATATATCATAACTTTTGTGAAAATTAGATAGTTATCCGGGACCTGCTTTTAAATATAAAGGTAGATTTGACATTTTTGTGAATCCTACAATCCATATTACTTATGTAATTAATTTTCTCAGATGACCATTATTAGTCCAATTTTACCATTTTTTTTATTTTTTAAAAAGATTTTATTTATTAATTTGAGAGACACAGAGAGAGGGAGAGAGTGCATGAGCAGGGGGGAGGGGCAGAGGGAGAGACAGAAGCAGACCCTCCCCCCACCCCCATGCTGAGCAGGGAGTGCCACTGGTCCTGATCCCAGGACCCTGAGATCATGACCTGAGCCAAAGGCAGATGCTTAACCACCAACTGAGCCACCCATGCGCCCCCCAATTTTACTGTTTAAAAATAGTAAGTTAGAGGCCAAGTCACTTGCCTAAAGTCTTGTGGCTTATTAGTCAGAGTCATCTGGAAACCTTTGGACCAGTGCTCTTCCTACAAGGCCACATTGCTCATATTTCACTTTATTTGTGTAGATAAATCTTTATACTCTAAGCGCTTCATTTTCTGTTCTTGAAAAAATGTACTAACAAATGCAGTGGAAATTTTGGGGAAATAAATACTACATTTTTTTCTGCCATAAAAATAATGTTTCAGTGTTATTGTGCTGTCATTAAAAGCTTGGCCTGTAGATGACTGTGTACAAAATGATTCATCTTAGAACCAACCTTATTGTCCAGAGTTTAGTCTTCTGGAGTTAGTATGGGTAAGAAAGCTTATAATGCTGTATACAAAATATTTCCAGACAATAAAATCTTTGGAGCTAGAAATGATCATTACTGATGTGATGCATTTTATGTTTTTTCCCCCCACCAACAATATTTACTAGATAATCTAGGTATAATCCTACCTGGAATCAGGTAGGTGTACTAATCACTTATGGAAGACTTTTTTCTCTATGGATATAAAACTGAGTAATCAAGGAAATGGTGATTTTACCAAGATGCTTTTCAATCTATCAAAGTTCATTTTTGCCTCCAGATTGTTGGTGTTACATAACATAACAATCATTATTCTATTAATTGAAACATAATTAAAATCTATATTATAGTGTCTTTTAGGAGCCCATTTTCATTGAGGACTGTGAACACAAGCTTTACTTGCTAGCATACCCCAGATATGCTATTTCCTCTAAATTTTAGACATGGTTTGGCCTTGTAAGGAAATCTAATATTTCAAATATTTCCATGTTTTGGGGATGCAGATTGGTGTTTGAGCTCCTAAAATGTGAAGCACAATACCAAAGATGACAACTTTGGAAAATATTTTGAAAGTTCTATGACCTCATAAAAATTTCACTTTCCTTTAAAATGTTTAAAAACCCTCTCATGGTTAGTAAAATCTAACCATAAATTCTTTTTTCTCCATATGCCTTTAGGCTAAAAGAAAAAAAAAAAAAGACCCAAGTTAGATATATACTCCTATTGATTTAAAAAAAAAAAAGATTTAATTTATCTTTTTGACAGAGAGAGTGTGCACAAGAGAGAGCACAAGCTGGGGGAGAGGCCGAGGGAGAATTAGGCTCCCTGCAATGCAAGACTCAGTCCCAGGTCCCTGAGATCATGACCTGAGCCAAAGGCAGATGCTTAACGGATTGAGCCACCCAGGTACCGCTACTCCCATTGATTCTTATTCCTGTTAAATATATCAGTTTACTAATAGAAAAAAGAAGAAATAGAACTTGTAGATATATCATATCACCTGGTTTCTCTTAGGCGCATGGCCTGCTTTCTTTCTGGTCCCAGATTAATGGACTAATTATCATAATTGTTATTCATTAAGATGTACGAAATGATAGCTTACAGTTAGAGGCTTAGTTTTCTAATATTATATGATGCATAGGTCTATAATAAGTATTAAACTTTTTTTGTTCATAGTGTTTGGCATTTTAATTTGTTAACCACATTCAGTTAACCTGTATTTGAGTTATTGAAAGGTTTTCATTGATTTAGGGATACCACAAGTAAATCTGCAGGTAGTGACTTTTTCTTTAATGCCAAAAGTTTTCTTTGAGTCACTAAATCTCTCATTTCTTTACATCAAAATTTCATGTACAAATATGTTGAAAATTGCCTAGCATGGAAAAATCAGGATAATTTGTTAGAGAATTAAAATATAATGTAAGGCTACTTTACATTTAGGTATCTCTCAAAATAAATCTTTCCGTATCATAAGTTCTTATACAAAACAATCCGACATATCAGTATCATGCTCAAATTTTGAATACAACTCAGTTGACATTGGTTTCCCACTAACTCTCTTGAAGGCCAATGCCATGACCCCTGTCTCTTGAGCCAAATCAGACAATGAGCAGCCTCTTTGGCTCCTTGTTTGGTGGGAAGACTTTGTAATGTTATAACCTCAGTTTGAGCAAAAATACAGTTTGAAATAATAGTATCTCTTGGATTTCTTCACCTATTTTGCCTACAAAAAATTACATATTTACTGAGTAACTGAAATATACTTTAATAAAGTGCTTTTAGTGTTTCCAAAAATGGAATTGTATGGTAGTACCATAACAATTTTAAGCTTAAGTACCATAACAATTTTTTTAAAAATTGTCAATTTTAGTCTTATTTTATTCCCATATGATAGTTACAGACTGAAATATAGTTTTCCTAGTGTTGAGTGTTTGGGTTGTAATGTTATTTCTAGAGGATTCAGAACAATGTGAAGTTAGTTTATAATAGGAATTTAGTGTTAGAAAACATTGTGGCAATTTTCTTTACTGCAACAGCTATATTGCTCTGAAGTACAGACTCAGTAAATAAATGTCAAATTAAAATATGCAAACTTGGGGCACTTGGGTGGCTCAGTGGGTTAAAGCCTCTGCCTTCGACTCAGGTCATGATCTCAGGATCTTGAGATCGAGCCCCACATCTGGCTCTCTGCTCAGCAGGGAGCCTATTTCCCCCTCTCTCTCTGCCTGCCTCTCTGCCTGCTTGTGATCTCTGTCTGTCAGATAAATAAATAAAATTTAAAAAAATATGCAAACTTATTAATACAAAGAGCATATATTGATCTATTGTCAAGCCATAAGAGATTGACTGCTTTTTTTTTTTTTCTTCCAACCCAGAGAGACTTTGAAAATTCCCACAATTAACTTAGGGTTTTATATTCTCCTTCTTTTATTAACAACCATTTCTCTGGAAGAAAACATGTGATATTAACATCTTGCTAAAAGTAGTGTTTATTTTTTTTTCTCTCCAGACAATCTCTTTGTGCTTAGTTTCAACATTTATTTTGTAAATCACACATAAAAAAATGTCTTTATAGAGATTTTCTTCTTATGGAAATCTAAGTCAGACTGGGCTTAACAAAATCAGAAACATAAAGTTAATTCATTTGGATAGAAATTTCACATAAGAGTGTTTGTAAATGATATGTATCTGATTGAAAATTAAATAAAGCAAGGGCTCCAAATGACTAAGGTAAAGTGTAGGAAGATTCTTATCTAATCTCAACATGAATCAAAAAGAAACATATTTTCTGATAGAAAAAATGATCACACGTTAACATCTGGACATCATGTGGATATTTGCTCAGTAATTAGCAGCAGCCCCTGTTCAGTTACATTCCGACATCTGGGAACAAAACATCACAGGGACTAAAAATAAAGACAAGGAGAAAAGTAAAAAATTGTCTGCTATAAAATAGCATGGTTGCTCTACATTATGAATTAAAGGGTTTCTGTCATTTTCTCTGGTGCCCCAAAATACTTTCTCCAATAGATACACCCAAGATACTACTTGGACTTTATAAACTGATGTTTTATTATTATATTCAGAGAGAAAGATTGTAATTTGAAATCATGCTTTTAGGACTTGAAGAATGATTGAAGTATTATCAAAGGATTTTCATACTGATATACTTTTTTTTTTTTAAAGATTTTATTTATTTATTTGACAGAGAGAGATCACAAGTAGGCATAGAGGCAGGCAGAGAGAGAGAGGAGGAAGCAGGCTCCCTGCTGAGCAGAGAGCCCGATGCGGGACTCGATCCCAGGACCCTGAGATCATGACCTGAGCCGAAGGCAGCGGCTTAACCCACTGAGCCACCCAGGCGCCCATACTGATATACTTTTAAATAAACAGAATATATGAACATTAATTGGTAGAATTGTTATCTAAATGTTTCTTCAGGGCATAAGAGCCAAAAACTGAAAAACTGTATTGCATGTCCTTGAGAATGTGGCTTACATAGGTATAAAAGAGTGTGTATTGGTTAGTGTATTATGGCTACCAAAAGAATATATTTTTGCTAGTCTTTTTTATTTTTTTATTTTTTTATTTTTGCTAGTCTTAAAGGGACAAAAATTACAGAATTCCAACTATACTGGATAATCTGTAATTTTTCTCCTATTAAGAATGACAAAATAAATATATCTACTTGTGCTTATGGACAATTTGATACTAGCAAGTTTTGTGTGACAGTAAGGCAGATGTTAATTCTCTGTTAAATTGTAGATTCTATGGAAGATACATTGTACAGTTTCTCTAAAGTATTGTGGAATATGTACCATATGTTTTTGAATACTGCTTATCTTTTAATTGACTTTAGAATAAACCCATATGGTAAACACAGGCAGGGCCTGTAGTTCATTGTAAGGATGGAAATACTCTCCAGAGATTTGAATGTTGCTTGCCAGATCCCTCTGGGCCAACTTGAAAGAGATTGGTCATTGTATCTGACATTGGTCCAATAATCTGTGCAAGAAGGAAGACTGAAAACTGCCGATATATCTCTCTCTGGTCTATCAAACTTGATTATCATCTGTGAGGGTGGCTCTGAGAGGACTATGGGGCAAAGACTACCCTTTATAGTTTTGTAGTTTTCTTCTCTGGTTTTAATTATTATTTCTTCATTATGTTAGTTAAAAAGTTTCAGTCCATCAACCAATTTCCATTGTTGGAACATCTGACCACTACTATTTGTACATGAATATTTGTGTTAGATTGAAAACAGCCTGTAGTTTATCAAAAACAAGAACTTTGAAATATACCTGTTTTGAGCCAATGAACCAAAGATTTCTTTTTTTCTTTTTAAGATTTATTTGTTTGTTTGAGAGAGAGAGAGAGAAAGAACATATGAGTGGGGAGAGGGGCAGAGGGAGAAAGAGAATCTTAAACAGACTCCCCACTGAGTAGGGAGTCTGATGTGATGTGGGACTCCATCTCACCACCCTGAGATCAGGACCTAAGCCCAAATCAAGAGTCAGTGGTTCAACTGACTGAGCCACCTAGGTGCCCCGTGAACCAAAGATTTCTAACCACTGTCTTTCTATCCTCTTATTCAATAGCCAAGATCATGGTGTTCCTCTGGCATCATTAAACCATTTGCCCTTCATTACCTTTTGTATCATATTCTAATGATTCATCCTTGCCTTTGAGCAATTCCTTCACCCCTACCTTCATCTCCTTCACATTTCTCTATTCAATTCACAGACCTCAACAAATCATATTTGTTCATTTGTTTCCTTTTTCATTTTGCCTGTGAACAAAAGTGTGAAATGTTTAAGTCAAATTGCAAACTTAGATGAGCTGATGCATTTATCAACCCACTTCCCTAGAAGACAAAACTCCTTCACCCTTCATTGAGTTTACTTATACTTCAATGATTTCATGTGTGTGTGTGGCTATTAGAAAAAAGGAAAAAGTCCTTCAGTAAAGGGATGCTATCCACAGGTGAGAACATGAATAGTTTGTATAATTTCATTAAGTTCCAAAAGTGGCCAAAACAATGAATGTTAAGTTGAGGAGAGGAAAAATGGTGGCCCTTCTATTTTAAAGACTATGAATTTTGGAACTTGGCCTTGTTTTATAGCAGAAGGATCATTTGGGTTTATTATTTTTGAAAAAAGTAGTTTGGAAATATATATGTTGTTTTACCTTTTTTAAATTTTTTTTTTAAAGTAAGCTCCACATGCAGGGTGGAGCCCAATATGGGGCTTGAACTCATGACTCTGAGATCAAGACCTGAGCTCAAAGTTTAACTGACTGAGCAACCCAGGCACCCCTACTTTATACTTTTAAAAGTAGCTTCTAACATATCCTAAATACTTTTCAGAAGATAACTATCTTTCTTAATGACTTTAAAAAGGTAATCTAAAACCAAACTTATAGGTTTAATTAAAGAAATACATGTTAATATTTATACAGTATGTTCTAGCTGGCTACATAAGAAAAATGGACCATATCAAACAAGTCAAACATGTATCTGCAAAACTGATTTATTTTCATAAAGGTCAGAATAGAGTGGGATATTTTAGGAAATGTATACCTTTTTAAAATGTCATCCTTCTGCTCTACTAGGCATTAATTACATACATTAGAATAAAAAGCAAGCTTAATAACATTTATGGGAGGGTGTGGAAACACTGGAGAAACTCAGTAAAGATAAAGGTGTTCAGTAAAAAAATTGTCCCTTGGAGGAGGATTAGAGGAGTCAGCAGGACTTATATTAAAGAGGGAAAGCACAGATTGAACTTCAGTGTTTTAGAACATGATGAAAGACACTTATTTTAGTTCACCTAGTGAGCGTTTGACTCCCTTCCAGCATAATTTTTGTGCAATAGAGTCTAGGCTAAAGCTGTATTTTTCAGACTCCTTTGCAGCAAGGGTTCTACTTGTGACCTAGGTTCCACCAAGCAGTATAGTCATTGAGACCTGGAGGTGGAAGCGAGTGTAGTGGTTATGTTGAGGAGATCAGGTCAGCTGACAATCCTGGTGGTGGAGGCACTTGATTCTTTTAAGGCAACCTGGAGTCCAAGTTACTGGAGTTTCTGGCCACCTCTCCGTGGTGTTTTAGTTGTTACACAGCAAAGTGATATTTGTCTATTAGTCGTGAGTACACTAGAAGTTTGGGCATTTCTTTCTGATGCTCTATTCTTGCCTCTGTAGTATTTAAACTCAATTTTTGGTTCTCTCAGAAATTCTGTCAATTACCTAACTTTATTTTCAATAATACTCTTCTTCTAAAGTTAGTTATTGTATGTTGCTTTTTAGATGAGTAAGGGTCCTGCAAGATACAGCTATCAATGAAAATTTTTATGTAATAGTAATTACTAGTGAATGCTTTTCACATGCCAGTATTCTAAATACTGTCTCATTTAATCTTCACATCTGTTCCCTGAGGCGCTTTCTCAAAACTACCAAGTGGTCACTTTATAAGAAGGCCAAAGAAAGGAAATGCATTCAAACATGAGCCAAAGAGAGCTCATTTTAGACATAAAAATACTGTAATAGAAAAATAACTTTGTCTATGGAATAGATTAATTAGTGAACTCAAGGTTTCATGATTGCACATCCTTAAAATGACTGGTTTGGGGCCAAGCAATAATTTGTTAGATTAGATCTCATTTGAAACACTTTTTTGAATTTAAGTTCTTTATTTTCATCCATAGAGATTTTGAATTTCTATTTGATCAATGTAATATGATGTTACCATGATGCTATACTATAATTTTATGCTAGCATATTCATAAATTAAATAATGTGACTATATAATGGAAAGATTTTTTTAAGTTGGTTGTTTATTATTTTCTAAGACATAGAACTTTAGTTTATTTAAAATCCCCCGTTATTTCCTTAATATCTTTATATATCCAAAAGAGTATTCTCATTTCCCCAATTGCTTCATAATTATTTTTAAAAAATTTTTGTTCAAATCAGGATTCAAATCAAGTTTATGCATTGCAATTCTTTGACTCATATCCTCAGTCTCTTTTTAGCTATAAGCCTATTTCACTCCTTTTCCCCTGGAAATTAGTTTGTTGAAAAGACAGAGTAATTAGTCCTGGAAAATTTCCCACAGTCTGGGGTGTATCCCTGTGGGCTTATTTAACAAGTTTTTCTTTCCCCTGTGTTTTCTGTAAACTACTACAATTCAGAGACTTTCAAGTTCAGGTTTGATTTTTCTAATATGTAACAAAAATACTTCATTGATGGTGATGTGTACTGTTATCTGGATGCACATGTTGTCTGGTTGTTTCTCTTTTTATGGTGCTGACTACCATGAAAAATTCTTGTCTAGATTGTTAGTAATATTCTAACTCTATGCTACCTTCATTTATTATCTAGCAATGTTTCTCAAAGTAATTAACAAGTTTATTCTATTTTCCATATTCCCTTCCTGTACTTCTCAATAATTGTCCTGTGTGTATGTCATCAGAATATATAGCCATTATGTACTATAATGTTTGCTTTGTATCCATTATTTAATTTAATCTTAGTTCCACAAATAAATATGTATTAAATCCTCACCCCCAGTCCTTATGCCACTGACTCTAGTCATTTTGTTTGTCCAAAGTTTGTTCTCTAGGAGATTACGCAGAAAGGACTCTATGAGGCAATATTTCCTAAATTCTTATATATTTGTAAAAAGTTCAGCATTTTTCCCTGGAGGTCACTTTCCATATAAAAGCCTTGGCTTATGTTTTCTTTTCTTGAGTATCTCAAGTGTGTTAAGATATTTCATTGTCTTTTGTCATGAAGCATTCTTGTTAAAAAGCATGATGCCCATCAGGTTTTCTTTCCCTATAAATCACTTTGTCTTTTTGTCTAGATACTGAAAGGACTCCCCCCGCCCCAAAGTTAGTTTACTATCCCAATATGTGGTTTCTTTTTGTTAAATTTTTTTTAGGTCTATGATTTGCTCTTTCAATATATTTGCTTTTTATTTATTTCAGAAAGGTTTTCCTGGATGATAAACATTTTAGTATTGAGTCTCTTCTATTGTTTTAGGTATCCTCTCTGGGGACTTCCATGATGTAGGTGGTAGATCTTGTTTCTTTTTTTCTTTCACTTTCTTTCTTTTAAATGGTTTCATTTCTTTGTTTTTAAACTTTCATATATTTTTAAAATTTCTTCTTTACCATATTCTGTTTGGTTTTTTTTTTTTTTTTTTTTTGTAAGGCAGTATTGATGTATCCCATGGCATTGTCCATTATCTAAATCCAATTATTTATTCTTGAGTTTCTTCTAGTTTAGTCATCATTTCTGAAAGTGTTTGTAGTTTTATTTCTAAGTCTTTCCTGAGTTCTGTCCTCTGCCTTTTCAAATATTCCTTATTTTCCCCATCAGCTATTTCTGAATGTTTCTAATTCTTTTGGCCTTCTTTCATTGTTTCTATTATTTTCTTAAATTCTTTTAGCTATTTTTCTAATATTTTAGGTATTTTTAATCTTTTTTGTGGGATGGTTTATGGCATGCCTCCATCGTCTACATGAATATTGTTTTGCTCACTATTCTTTTCCTTATAAAAACTTTACATGGGATCTGTTTGCATTGCAGTCCTCTCGCTGATTTTAAGTAAGAAGGGTTTTCCTATATTCAAAGAAAGGAAGGGTCAAGTGAGCTTTCTTAGCTTCCTGCTCCTGGCCTTCTCCCCTATTCTTTTACTCTAGAGCTTCTCTTTACTTTGTTCTAGGGTTTCCACTGTGCTCTGTTTAGCTTCTCCTCCTCCCAGCTGTTCTCCTTAGGTTGAGCGTGTGTCTTGAAAGGGGCCTTCGGTTGGTCAGCCTCTGAAGGTCCCTCCCACATGTGTTTGCTGTTTTCAGATTGGGTCACTAAGCTTTTTCATAATAGTAAGGACATCTCATTTTGAAGGAAGTATGTGTTAAGAATTTGTTTTTTATGTCTCACCCTCATTCGAAGTGCTTTTGTCTTCTTTCCATGTTTTCCCATACAGTTGCTGATACCATGTAGGCCTGATGGCAGATGCAAGTTTAGGGAGTGTAAGAATACCCTTTTTTGAATTTTGCTATAGGTGTCTGTTATGAAATTTTGTTTTATTATTCTGGGATCTCTGTGTGTTTGTTTGTTTGTTTTAATCAGAGGTTTGGAAAGAGTAAAAAGCTAGGCCAGCATTGCCTATACTCCTGCTGGAAACCAGTGATTAGTTTGTTCTTAATCTTACCTCATGACTGCAGATGAATTTGAACTCTTTTTCCTTGAAGAGTTTAAAGCTGGGTTAATTAACAATCATTTTGTATATTTGGGGCACTGGCTTAGTAGTCTATGAATTCAGCCATATACTTTATTGAGATCTTTTGCCATTATTATATCCTCTATAATACAATTTAGTCGGTTTAGAAAAGCAGTAGCTAAATACATTCTTAACTAGCTGAAACTTTATAAAGGCATTTGTAACTATATATATGCACATATACATATAGCTTTATGTATTTTTAAATGCATATGTTTATACATAAATTTACTATATGTGATACATATTTATGAAGTGTACAAAATAAAAAACCTATCAGAAATTAATTTGGCTAACACACTTTTTAAGAGCTCTTTTTTTTAAGAGTATGTGGCTTTATTTTTGCTTATAAAAGACAAAAGTAATGCATTCTCACTTTAATCATTTTTGTTTTTACCCTAAATGTTTTCTTTTCACCTAATAAAGAAAGGAAGGAATGTTTTGCCAAACTCAAGACCCATTTGGATCTGTGGTTTCTAAATGTCAAGCCCAAACCGAACACTCTGGAGTTTAACCTTGTTTGCTTTTGGCTAAAGTGGCTTCCTGTTTCTAAGAAAGGAAAAAAAAAATAGGTTATAAAAGTCTATTAAAAAGATCACAAGCCTTCTGCAGGACCCAGTGGCTCACATGACAAAATACTTTGATGAATTAAGTACAAATGAATCTTAAAATGTAAATTAAATTTACCTGTAAAATTCAGTTGGCTTTATAATTCAGAAAAGGAATAGTAGACTGAGACAGAATGTTCCTGGGAAAAAGGCTATGGTTTGGCCAAACCAAGTGTTTGAAAAACACTGTTGCTAGAGATATATAATGAACCAAAAATTTTCTGCAGTTTTTGTTTTTCATTCTTATAATTTTGTTGTACTTATTCTCACAGCCAACTTCAAATGACCCTCTATCCCTCGACAAGTTAAGAAAAAAAAAAAAAAAACCAGGGCAGCTGAAAAGTTTGCTTAAACTTCTTAATACTTTTAATCCTTACTTGTTATAATTTGATTACTGAGACAGATTTTCTCTGTGGGCCTCCTATTAAATCACTTTCAAGTTGAAACAAACCAGAAATCGTTTTAAATAACAGAGCTAGACTTACTTTAAGCTGTTCAGAATTTACACAGAAACTGCAGAATGTCTCTTCTAAAATGCTGTAAATGTGCCCAGAGGCTACTGTGATGGTTTACCCTTCCAACCTAACCAAAAACAAACAAACAAACATGAAGTTCTGGGCTATAAAGTAGAGGACAATGTTACTCAGCCTATATTGGATTTCATTTATTTTCTGTGTTCCTAGATATTAGTGTCGTAGGATTACCTCCAATTAACACCGAAGATAGTTTTTCAGTTTATGCCCAAGAGTATAATTCTATTTGGTTTGATGATATGAGGATCTGGTCTAAACCCATCTTTACAGTGTATATTTTAACATGGGAAAAAACCCTCTTAATTGTAATTAAATGTTTTCTAATTTTTTTTTTTTTACTATTTTTGAGTAGTTTTAGGATATCCAGGAATGATACAGATCTTGTGTCTTTAAAAAGCTATTTTGAATTATTCACCTAGAAGGGGTAATGCAAGTTACTAAATTTAAAATAGCTGAAGTCTACCCAGAGGGGAGAAAGAGTGGGAAGGGTAATAATTCAGTAATTCTCAACCTTTGTGTGCATAAAAAATTCTAGGGAAACTGCTTAAAGTACATGTTCGAGGGACTGAGTTCCAGAGATTCAGATTGAGTAGGTGATGCCCAAGAAGCTGCATTTTAATTATGATAATGCCGGTTGTCTTCGTACCTTAGTTTGGGAAATAATTTTGTTAGAACTTTAGCCAGGTGAATAATCAGAACACTTTGATTTCCTGGGAACTTCAGTTCCCAAGAAAGAATGTTTTTTTTTGAAAGGGGCGCCTTACACCAGTTGAAAGGGCCAAGATTAACAAGACAGTAAACAACATGTGTTGGAGAGGATATGGAGAAAGGGGAACCCTTTTACACTGTTGGTGGGAATGCAAGTTGGTGCGGCCACTTTGGAAAACAGTGTGGAGATTCCTTAAGAAATTAAAAATAGAGCTACCCTATGATCCTGCAATTGCACTACTGGGTATTTACCCCAAAAATACAGATGTAGTGAAAAGAAGGGCCATCTCTACCCCAATGTTCAAAGCAGCAATGGACACATTCGCCAAACTGTGGAAAGAGCCAAGATGCCCTTCAACAGATGAATGGATAAAGAAGATGTGGTCCATATATACAATGGAGTATTATGCCTCCATCAGAAAGGATGAATACCTAACTTTTGTATCAACATGGATGGGACTAGAGGAGATTATGCTGAGTGAAATAAGTCAAGCAGAGAGAGTCAATTATCATATGGTTTCAACTTACTTGTGGGGCGTAAGGAATAACATGGAGGACATTGGGAGATGGACAGGAGAAGTGAGTTGGGGTAAATTGGAGGGGGAGATGAATCATGAGAGACTGTGGACTCTGAGAAACAAACTGAGGGTTTTGGAGGGCAGGGGGCTTGGGGGTTGGGTCATCCTGGTGGTAGGTTTTAAGGAGGGGACATATTGCATGGAGCACTGGGTGTGATGCATAAACAATGAATCTTGGAATACTGAAAAAATAAAATAAGGTCTAAAAATAAAAGGGGGTTGCTTTGGAGACTCGGGGACAGAGCCCCACATCAGGCTCCCTGCCAGATGCAGAGCCTGCTTCTCCCTCTCCTTCTGCTGCTCCCCTTTGCTTGTGCTCTCTCTTTCTCTCTTTTAATCTTTTAAAAAATTGTTTTTTGAAAAAGATATTTGGCATTTGTACTCTAAATAGCAACAGAAAACTCTGGGAACAAGTAGGAATAAAAATTATCAAAATGACAGGTAGCTTGATGGATGAAGAAAAAAAGGCTCATTAATTGGAGAATGGAAGTATGTTTTGTAAACTATAAGAAACTTTTTTCAAATGAAGGCAAGGGGAGGGGTGTGTAGGTATTAGTGTCTAAGTAAATAGATACTATGTTTTGAATGTCCATGTCAAATTCTCTCAGCTCTTCCAGGGAAGGTGTCAGGCCAGCCAGTACAACTTAAAATTGAGCCTCTGTCCTGAGCATCTTGCTGTGAACCACTTTATGCTTATATGTCCTGACCCATTCCTGATTTTCTAGCTTGCAACCCCATGACTCACTTTTCTGCTAATATGTCCTCAGAACTGACTTTGACCTTTGGCTTCCCTTTTTTAACCACAATATATTCAGACTGCTCTGGCTACATTACCACCCATTGCCTTAGTCAGATCCTGCTTCCTCTACCCACTATTATTAAACCAGTTCATGCTGGAGTGCAAGGACTCTGGAGCTGGAGTCAAGGTTGGCTTGGCTCTTCTGTGTTCACATACCCACCTGTTATCACCACTCACTAATCCACTTCTTGTATTGTTCCTTCTGGTTTTGACTAAAATAACACTTGGCTTTTGGGGATATGTACCATTTGCTGACTGTTCCAGGGTCAGCCTCCTATAGCCAATCAGTCTGTGCTGGCTTTAGGGTTCTCACATTTTTATGTTCACTATAATTATTGGAGAGGTATGTTAAAAATCAAAATGCTCAGACCCCAGCAGCTCCAAAGAGCAATCCAGATCAGTGTTACCCAAACTGTGATCCTCAGACAAGGAGCGTCAGCAATCATATGGGAGCTTGCTGAGAATGTAAATTATTGGGTTCTACCCCTATACATTCAGAATCAGGCTCTCTGTGGGTGAAACCCAACAATCTGTGTGTGTGTGTGTGTGTGTGTGTGTGTGTGTGTGAGAGATTTTATTTATTTGACAGACAGAGATCACAAGTAGGCAGAGAGGCAGGCAGAGAGAGAGGAAGGGAAGCAGGCTCCCTGCTAAGCAGAAAGCCTGATGTGGGGCTTGATCCCAGGACCCTGGGATCATAACCTGAACCAAAGGCAGAGGCTTTAACCCACTGAGCCACCTAGGTGCCCAACAATCTGTGTTTTAACATGGAAGTTCAACCTTAATTTACTGATTTTAGATGATGTTGGTACTAGCTTTTGGTACATAAATTATGGTCTGATTCTAGACCCACTGAGGCAGAATCTGTATTTTTTTAAAAAAATACTCAGGTTTTAGAAATACTGCTCTGATAACCTTTTAACAAATAACCTCAGTGGTTTTTAGGTATAACAAAAAGTTAGAAAACATCTGCATTAACACATGCTCTGTACTCAAGAGAGGGGCAGTACTGTTCAGTCTCAGCTTGATGTTTCTCCAAGAATTTTCTGTTTAAATATGTTTCTCGGGGTGCCTATATGGTTTGTAACACAAACCCTGCATAATATCTGTGTTTCAGAGCTGACTTGAGGCTTTACTACTTAATGCCTATAAAACTTGTTGAGATCCTCTGGTAAATCCCAGGGTCAAAAAAACATCCATTTATCTGGGCTTTGCTGTCACTGGTACTATAATAGATTTTAACATGTCATTCACTCCCTGAAAATAATGGCTGTACCCTCAAACTAGGTGCTATGACAAAAAGAAATAAACCAAATAATAGAATAAAATGACACAAGTTTATACACACCCTTCTGCCCCCAAAGTAGGATAATTAAGAAACAACAGAGTGTCTATATTTTTCTTTCATTTCTCATTTAAATTAAATACTGAAACAATATTCAGTCAAAATTACCTTGCTGGTAACCAGAAGCTTTGCAGAAAAAGTTCATGATGTCTTATTTTGCTATTGGTTCCCAAGTATGTACTAGTTTCTGAATAATGAGGCAAACTGATGCAGTGCTATTTTTAGAGGTAAGTTGCAAATATTTACTTCACAGTATGTGTAATAAACAACCTTCTTTTGATTTCTGTTAAATATATAATGACTCTTTTTTGAGTTTTCTTAAAAAGAGAAATGGGAACAAACATACACCAGCTCCTCTGGGTGCCATTTGAATGCATAGACTTACTTATTTCATTAGAGATGCTACTAAAATTAAGACCCTTTGACACACAATCTACCTTGTAATGTAATTACTGCACATGTGTCTCTTTTCCCAGTAAATTGTTAGCCTCTAGAGAAAAAAGAATGGATCTTATTTATATTTGAATCTCCACAGTGTCTAATGGTGCCTTATAAAACCTCAATAAATATTTATAGAATGAAAAAAATGGATGGTCTTTTTGTTCCTTCCATATTTTTGAACTTTGTTCATTGTTTTCAGTGTGCTGTTCACCAAACTCCTGGTTGACCATTTAGATAAGTTAAAGCTCAAACCCTTAGGAAGTTGCTTGGCTAATATGGCTGGGACCCATTAATCCCTGCAGATTTATCCATTTTCTTTGCTGTGTCAGAAGGGACTGTAGATTAGGTAAAACTAGTAAATAACTTCACAAAGAAAATAACTAAAGTTAATCTTATCTATAGTACAAACATACTCTTCTCAACTCTTAAAAGTAGTGACCTATAATCCTCAGAATAATATCCTGTCCATCAAGCCATCTTATAAATAGCCTTGCTCTGTAATGTAGGGAAAAAGACTGAAGGAAATTGTGCCTACTAAATTATGGGAAATGACAAACTAAAAGAAAATGACCTAAGTTGAATAATAAGATATTTCTCTTTCTGTAGGTGAAAATAATTGAATATTAAGTTTCCTATAGCTCAAACTAATACCTTTTTGCAACTTCTAAGCTATTGTATTTTAAATATACACATTGCCCAGTGTTGTCTTTCAAGTAAAAGAATTTAAACCATATAGTAATTTCTGTCAACTCCAAAAGTTGAGTTTAGGAGATTCATAAATTTTGTAAACCAAGGTTCTAAGAACACTTAAGGTCAGAATCTCTGTGAAAACTTTTTTTTAATTTGAATTCTGCTTCTATTTGTTTCCTAATAAAAATTCTCAAGATAAAACCAGAAGGAAATTGGACTATTTGATTATATTTTCTAAATTGTAGTTGCTAAGCAACACACATTAGATCACTTCGAGTATTTATTAAGATGCAGTTTTGTAGGTCTGACTTACTGAACTAGAATCTTAGGGTGAAGCCTCTGAGGTCAACATATTTACTAAGAATTAAAGATCAATCTTATACCAGAGCTGGTGAAACCCTCTTTTCTACGGATGAGATAATTGAAGTCTAAAGACACTAAGTGATGTGTCTTAATGTCATACAACTAGTAAGCAGTAGAGTTGCTTTTCTAATTCAAGAAGATGGGATAAACTCTCTCTCTATTGCCCCTCATCCATTGTTTTTCCTCCTCTCTGGCTTTTTGCTACTTGGGTCTGTTCACAGATGTGTGTAGCAGGGTGGAGTAACAAAAAACCCAACTTTCTGGTGATAAATATGAAAAGAGGAGTCCAAAAGAATTGGTAAATATTGGGGGGTGGGAACCATGGAGAGGAAAGTTGTCTGGAAAATGATTTCATAAGTTGATTATAATCATCTCTGGGCTCACCCCAGAGTTGTGCTTGCATAGATCTGAGCCTAATCATAATACTAAAGACTTTGAGAAGGGAAGTAACCAAAAGACTATAATCCAGGTCACAGAGTAACCACTGGCTAATGCCCATGTGAGACAGATACAAACAGAACAGCAAAGGCTTTGAAAACTAAATTGACATTGGAACTACAGAGCACAGAAGGTAGGTTAAAACTGATAGCCTGAACTTAACCAGATTGATTGCCTGCTAAAACAAGAATATCAACATTCCCAACAAGATTTAAATAGGACCGACTGTCTTATAACATAATATTCAAAACATCTAGGATTCAGTCCAAAATTATTTGGCATGTAAAGAACAAAAATATTTCAAATTGCATGGAAAAGATAATCAGCAAATATAAAAACCGAGATGACACAGGTGTTGGAATCATGAAAGATTTTAAATATCTCATTATAGAAATGCTACAGCAAGCAACTCTAAACACTTTTGCAATGGAAAAAAAATAGAAAGCTTTAGTAAGAAATAGAAGATATATATTAAAAATAATTAGAATCTTAGAACTGAAAAATAAAGTAACTGAAACAAACTAACCCACCAAAAAACCCAAATTCTCATTGAATGAGCTTAAAAGCAGAATAGGGATGGAGAAGACAGATGAAAGCATCAGTGAACTTGAAGAAAGATCAATAGATATTATGTAATCAGAAGAACAGAGAGGAAAAAAAAAATTAAAGAATGAAAACAATGCCATGATACAATGTCAAGCATTCAGGCCATCTGTGTACCAAAGAGAGAAGGAGTGAAATGCTGGGAACAAAAAGTTTGAGGAAAAATGACTGAAAGATTCTCAAATTTGTCAAATAACATAAGCCTATAGATTTAAGAAAATTTAAGAGTCTAAATGTATGTTTCCCAAAACACAGCAAAAATGGACAGACCTGAAAGGAGAAATAAGCAAGTCTACAATAATAGTTGGAGCCTTCAGTGTTCCTCTCTCTATAATTAACAGAAATAGAGAGAAAATTAGAAAATACAGAGAACTAAACAATACCACCAACCAATTGGATCTAATTGATATTTAGGACACTCCAACCAAAACCAGCAGAATACAAATTCTTTTTAAGTACACACAGGATATTCACTCAGATCACATCCTTGATTATAAAACCTTAACAAATAATAATTAAAAAAAAAACCAGCAACACATGAAGTATGTTCCCAGATCATAGTGGAATTAAAGTAGAAATCAGTAACAGCAGGATTATGTCTCAAAACACTTACACATTAAACAGCACACTTCAAAGTCATCATTGGTCAGAAGAAGAAATCTAAGGATGTGTTAAAAATACTCTAAATGAAGGGGAATCTTGGTGGTTCAGTTGGTTAAGTCTCTGCCTTTAGCTCAGGTCATGATCCCAGGGTCCTGGGATTGAGCCCAGCACACTGGGCTCCCTGCTTAGCAAGGAGTCTGCTTCCCCCACCCCCCTTGCCCCTCTCACCTACTTGTGCACATCCCAATGCATGTGCTCTCTCTCTGTCTTCCTCTCTCTCAAATGAGTAAAATCTTTAAAAAATATATTCTGAATGGAACAAAAGTGAAAATGTAACAGGAGAAAGTTTGGAATGTACCTAATTAATATTTAAAGGAGAGTTTATAGCATGAATGCTTTCATTAGAAAAGAGGTGAAGGTCCCAGATCAGTAATTTGAACTTCCTTATTGGGAAACTAGAATAAGAAGAAAAAAATAAGCCCCAAACAAACAGAAGAAAAAAAGGGAAAAAGAAAGATCAAGAAAAGAGTAGACGTCAAAGACATTTTTAAAAAACCCCAAAATAGGGGGTGCCTGGGTGGCTCAGTGGGTTAAAGCCTCTGCCTTTGGCTCAGGTCATGATCTCAGAGTCCTGGAATAGAACACATTGGGCTCTCTGCTCAGCGGGGAGCCTGTTTCCCCCTCTTTCTCTGCCTGCCTCCCTGCCTACTTGTGATCTCTCTCTCTCTCTGTCAAACTAATAAATAAAATCTTAAAAAATAATAATAAAACAAAACAGAAAAATAGAGGCAAATCAAAGAAACAGAAAACTGTTTTGGAAAAGATGAAAAAATTGACAAACTTCCAGTAAGACTGACAAAGAATAAAAGAGGGAAGATGTACTACCAACAAACATATAAAAATTAAATCTTGCCTCATTTATAGCCTGGAAAACATGAATTAAGATGAGATACAATTTTGCCTTTTCATCAGGTTGTAATTTTTTTTTAAATGTGACATTTAGTACTGAGGGGGCTGTTGGTAAAAGCATATTCTACACTGTTAGGAGTATAAATAATTATAGCTTTGGGGGAAAATAATTTGTTAATATTAAATTTTTGAATGTACAGTTTTGACTCAGCTATACCATTTGTGCAATAAAAATAAGAGCATAAATATACATGTATGAAAGTGTTTACTGTATCAGTGTTTATAAATTTCAAAAGCAGGAATCAACTTAAATGCTTAGGGGAATAACTGAATAAATTACTGCATATGCTACAGAATATTCTACCACTAAGGCATATCTATATGTGTCAAGATCTATATATACTTAGAGAGATGTTCGTGTTATTTTATGAAGTAATAAAGCAAATGTGGCAGTTTTAAAATATGGTCTTCAAATTCTGTGACCCTCTTTCCATCAAAAAGTGGAATCTATATTCTTCCCTTGAACCTGAGTTCTGTGAGTATTTGGCCAATAGAGTATGGAGCAAGTGGAAGTGTGCCATTTTTTGTGACCAGTCTTTGAGAACCTAACAACTTCCATTTCCTGTTCCTTGAAATGATAACCTTTGTAACTCAACCACCATACCATGAAAAAGTGCAAGCAATTTGAGGAGAGCCCAGCTTGGGAGTCTAGTTGAAGAGGAATGGAGGCTTTAGAGGCACAATTTGGATTAAATTCCCAATGACCAGTGAGCAGGAAGTTGCCAACCACGAATATAAATCTCAGAAAGTGGATCCTCCAGTCCCCTGCTGAGCTACTTTGACATTGTGGACCAGAGATTGTGCCCTGAACCTCGTCTGAATTACAGATTTGTCAGATTTGTGAGGAAACTAAATGATTGTTTTTGTTTTAAGCTACTGTGATTTGGGATGGTTTGTTACATGGTAACAGGAACAAGAAGGTATATAATATATATAATACAAGATTTTTGGAAAAAAATCAAAATTAAAGAGAAATTCTCTATATTTGTATATGCACATGGGAAAATTAGTATTAATTTGGGATGGAACATACTGTTAATTTTACTCTAGATTTTTGGGAATCAATGATATAAAATATATTAGGAATATAAAACTAGAACAAATTTACATTAAGGCTTGACACAATTTGAAAGAGGAGTTTTAAATGATTTTGTCAAAGGGTTATTTTTCTTATTATTCCCAGAAGCATGTCAGACTAAACAGAATTAATAATTTATCCTTTTAAACTAATCTTTGAGGGACTACCCTGAATTTATAAAATAGAAAAGGTATATCTTCAGCCAAGATCAGTGTTCCTTTTTTCTTTTACTTATACTATTTCTTTTTTTTCCCCCTCTCATTCTCAATCATCCAGTCTGTATTACACTTTAACCTTAACCTCATCCATTTTCAATTCACAGAAGGTCTAGATACCTGTGTTGAATTAATACTATTGAATATGTATTATAAAGAGCACATCAGACTTTATGTTTCCAGGAGATGAATAGTCGAAGACATAGATACCATTCTCAGCATTGTGTACATCACATTAAAGCAAGCAGAGCCATAATTGGTGTCTTTCTGATGTTGCCTCTGGAACAGAGTAGCTAACATCAGAATGTGAATAATTTAATTCACATTCTATCTGAGAACTCAGGAGTCCTTAAACCTGGCTGGGTATCAGTTTTGCTTGAAGAAGTTTTAAAATATATACATTTGAGATTTCACACCTGGATATCCAGATTCAGAAAATTTGAGTATGGCACTCAGGATGCTACATTCTGAAAATGATTTCTAGGTGATACTGATGCATAGTCAAGTTTGAGAGTTACTGACGTAGTCACCAAATAACCATGATTGGTGGGAGAAGACACATGATTATCAAAACCGGGGCAAGAAACTGAGGGAAAGTGTATGTGTACTGCTGTGTGTGTGCAGGGAGGTGTGTAATGTCTTTTCTGTTCTCTGGGTTGGGGAAATATGCTTTTTTCTTGCTGAGTACATGTAACCTATGTAGAGTTCATTCCTTCTTTATTCCACAAATATTGAGAAGTCAACATTTGGTACCCGCTGATCTAGGACACTGAGCCATAATGAATGAAACAGAACAATTCTGCCTTCATGAAACTTACACTCTGTTGGGTAGAAACAAAAATAAAGATAATAAATAAGCAAATCATGGGATATGTTAGAAGTTGCCAAGTGAAAGCAAGTTATGGGGATGTCCCTAGTCCAATTTCACTCTCACTCTTTTCAAAAAATAATTCATATCTTCTCCTTTCTCCTTAAACTACAACACCTCTTCCCACCATCTTCACTCAACTTCCAAATTCACTGAGAAAACTGAAGCAATCATGAAAGAACTTCTCCAGTTTCCTGTCACCAAATCTGCTATTTATCAGCATCTGCTTTCCATACTTCTGAGGGTCATCTCTCTATCTGTGCACTGAATCTACTTCCCTGTAGTAATGAATTTTCATGAGGACAATGAGAATCCTAGTTAAATTCACCTAATGAGAAAAGCTAAGTGTGAATGAGAGCATAAAGTTATGTAGAAGGTGTAGTTCAATAATGTTATTTCCTGAGTCTTGATAGAAAGAAGGCCTACCTACAGAGAATAGCAGTCAGTTTGGAAATATAATTAAAGATAACTACATCTAGTAAGGTAGTGCTTGAGGAGTTTTAACAATAGACCTTGCTCTCTAGAAAGATCATGTTCTCAAAAGTGGTAAGAACAAAATTCCCGAACTCTTCCTATGTATGCCAACTGCATAATTTCACATTTAAATAAGATTCAAAATACTAGGAGTTTATCCCAGGAATTAAAATAATTAAGTATGCACTATACAATGTCTTAATTTGCATTTCTAAATCCCCTTTTGGTCTAGGCAGAAGATGATGAATAATCTACTTTCCGTATTTGATGAAGACCTATCCAGGATTCTTTCACTGACTAGTGAAACCACCTTCTCTAGCATCTTTTCTCTGGATACAGTGATCTCCATTCCATCTATATTTTTATAACACTTATTATTTGTACCATGGTTTTTGTCTTTTATTTTTTAAAGATTTTATTTATTTATTTGACAGAGAGAGAAACAATGAGAGAGGGAACACAAGCAGGGGGAGTGGGAGAGGGAGAAGCAGGTTTCCCACCAAGCAGGGAACCTGATGAGGGCTCCATCCCAGGACCCTGGAATCATGACCTGAGCTGAAGGCAGATGCTTAACAATTGAGCCACCAGGTGCCCCTGGTTTTTGTCATTTATTCCCAAGCCATCTTTGATTGTTTTTAAATTATTTCATATCTTAGCCCCAGATTCTGATATCCGTTCTGATTTACACTGATTCATACCAATGGATTTCTTAGCTTCTCTGTGACCTGCTATTCTACACTGAGATTTCTAATTCTTACATGAGGAAACTTTGCAATAGCATCTACATTTTAGACGATTAATAGCAACGTAAAGTCAAGTGATAAAGAACCAATAGGCTTCAGGACGGTCAGAAGTAAAGGTTAAAGGTTGGTAATAATTTGTAAATGCAGGTATGATTTACCCTACAATCTGATCTACAAAATAAGAATGAGAAAATACCCATAGCTAATATATTTAATGTATTTAAGTTAAAGTATTTAATCAGCAGATTGCTCTGTTTAAGGCAGGTTGAGCAATCATTTACTTATGAAAGAATTTTGAATATAGAATTCACATCTTAACTTGTGAACTGAATTATCAAGAGGAAAACTAAGCATAAATGAAAATTATTTTTGAGGAACATGTCAATTGGGTAAAGTATGACATATCAAAAATATTTTTGTATATTTCCAACTACCTTGCAATATCCAATGTTAGAGGTATCAAATGTAGAGACATCTGTAGATGGAGGTTTCAAGAGCAAGTCAGTGAATTAGCTGCATTATAAGCAAACTCAAGTTATAAAATAACCATAGTATCAGATGATATTGTTTAATAAGTCATGAAAAAGTTTCCGTTTCTCTCTGACTTTATGGTCCTCACTAACCCCATTAAAATACTGGGATTTAGGTTGGTTAACTCTTCAGACTGAAAAACTAATTGTAAGCAGTAACAACTCCTAGATGCTTCAAAAGAATGTTCTGTCAAAGTCAACATGTCCTTTTTTCCAACCATTTTTTTTTCTTTTTTAATAAAAGCTTTATTCTTCGGTGGTTGAATTTTAATTATTTGTTTTTGAACAAATGGATATTACTTTTGTGGATAATTGTGTTTTTAATAAACAAGATGCAGAATTTCTATTCATACTTAAACTGGATAAAAATTACATTCAAGTGATGACAATTCTGAGTTTAAAACTTAAACCAAATTTTTAGTAACTTAGTTTATTATTTATTGTTATCATGAGAGTTTCTAAACTGACAGCCACATGTGTTAATGGGGAAACAATTTAGATCACGGGGTGGGGATTTGTTTTAAATTTACTTAAAGAAGGAATTCTGAATTACACTTGAGACCCTTAATTTAAGATTTTAAAGTCATTCCTAGTTAGTACCAATGTAACCAATATTGTTTTCTGAGGCTTTTCAATACTCACAATGATATGGCCTGAAATTATGGGAATTTGACTTTATTATCTCAGTTTCTTTTCTGTCTAATGTGAGCACTTTAAATAAGGGAAACTTTACATTTCCAGCTTGGCGTGTCAGCTAGGATGTATCCTAATATCTTACTCCCTCACTATGACAACACCCTGAAGTACCATTCTTCCCTCTTCAGCACTTAGCTTATTATATTGCTGTGACTTGTTTCTATGTTTATCTCCTTACTAGAGTTAAAGAAAACCCGAGGTGAATTGTAGTTAAAGCAGTTAGAACAGATTTTATTTCAGAACTACTGCATTAAGGGAAAAAGAGTCTTCATATCGAGCTGGTCTCAATTCCTAATTGAGCACTGGCAGCTGGGAATTTTTGGCCAAGGAGTGGGTTGGGGTCAGTGGATGGAAACATCAAGGGTAAGGAGGGGTTCTGGCCAAACCAACTTGACAAGATTCATGCTGAAACCAGGTGGGGGTGTTTATATACCAAGGGTGCGGGATGAGGAGTTTGATTGCAATGGAAGGTGATCACATTTTAAGGGTGGGGATTCTCTCCGAACTGACTTAGCAGGATTCTTGCTACAATTAGGCAATATAGGCCTAAGGAGGACAATAAGGACAGACTCCAAAGTCAAGGACTCTGGGGCTTGCCAGAGATTGATTAAAGTTTTGTCAAAGAGAGTCTTTGTCATTAGGTGATCCCTGAAAGGCTCTGAGTATATCAGTTGTCTGTATTTCTAGTTCTTAACATACTGCATAACACACAATGGCTAGTCAATGAATGTTTTTGAAGGAATAAATTAAGGATAGGGAATTGACATTTATTGAGTGCTAAGTATGTTGTTGATACTAAGTTACCAAAGAAATAGTGCTGGCTTTCAAGCTTGGTTTTGAATCCTGAATTTAATACCAGCTGTGTGACCATGTACAATTTATATACAATTTATATACATACCCCCACCCTGCCCCTGCTCGTACATATGCATGCGTGCTCTCTCTGAAATAAATAAAAATAAATATACTTTTTTAAAAAAAGAGTGGGTTACTAATAGATTACTCAGATCTCAGTAAGGGAACCAATTTTGAGCAGCAGGGACATCTTTCCTGTCATAGGACCTAGTGTTCCTGTCATACTATTTTACCTATGTAACTTAGAAGTTTAAGCTGATAAAAAAAAATACCACTGAAGGGTTTTTAGTTTCTCTAAAGAAGGATTTTATTGATTTGGTTTAGATTCCTTAGAACATTTCGGAATGCTTTTAAAATACGTTCACGTTCATGTTGAAATTTGAAGAAACAAGAAACTTAGTTCTTAGTTCTTTCCCTCTTTCTTTCCCGTCTCCTCGCTCTCCCTCCCCCACCCTCACTCCCATTCTTGCTCTTTCTCTTTCCTTTCCTTAACTTGAATAGCTAAGAGCCCTTGGAGCACTACCAGCCATAAAATAAAGCTGTATCACACTGAGACTGGTATACAAAATATTCTACTCCTTTAAAATCCCCCCCGCAAAGTATCTACTCTTCCATTGTAATATATAAAGGTTTTGGTGGCTTTGCTGGTAGCTGATGTAATGAGTTCAGCTAAGTGCAGACTGAGAAGGACGAGTGTTTGTAAAATCAACTGCTGTATTAATCTGCTGGCATGTTTTTAAATAGAAGGCATGTACACTAAAAGTACAAAATCCAACTTTTTAAATATGATGAACTGGATTTTTGTTATGTTATGAATTAGGATTTTATCTAAAAGGTGTCATTTTGTCATAGGGTACTAACTTCAGTTAATACTATGACAGTTTATAGGGACAAGGTTAAGAATAGTGAAAAGCAGATTAGGTATAAAGTCTGGAGCCAAAGGTTTTAGCTGTGGCTCTGTTTCTAATTTACTGTGTGACATTAGACAGACACATTCCTTGCTTATGTTCAATTACATGATCTTTAAGGTCATTCCCGTACAGACATTCTAACTAGGGCACAATCACAAGAAGACCAAAGTCCTAGATGTTCTGAAAGTTTGAGCTGTACTTAGAGGCAGGCAGGCTATCTAGAAAGTGTTACTTAAATATAAGTATCTTTTCGTTAACACAATCTATCTTTTAGATGATGGTTTAGGAAATAAGAAAGATGTATATTATCTCCTTTAAAAGACATTAGCTTCCATCTTATGAAATAAGAAAATGAAAAGATAAACCCAAATTAAGTAGAAGAAAGAAAAAGTATTAATCAAAGTAGAAATCAGTGAAATAGAAAACCTATTAGACTGAATGAAGTAAACTTTTTACTCACCAGTATCATGATTATCTATATTATATGGCAATAAGTTTTCATATTCACACTTTATAGAAAAATGCTCTCAGAATTAATCACAAATCTAAAATGCAAAACTATGGGGCGCCTGGGTGTCTCAGTGGGTTAAGCCACCGCCTTAGGTTCAGGTCATGATCCCAAGGTCCTGGGATCGAGCCCCGCATTGAGCTCTCTGCTCAGCGGAGAGGTTCAAATTCTTGAAATCTGCCTGCCTCTCTGCCTACTTGTGATCTCTGTCAAGTAAATAAATAAAATATTTAAAAAAAAATAAAATGCAAAACTATAGTAACAGTAAAAAGATTTAAGTGTTTGTCAAAAACTTGGGAAAGGATGGTGTATTTTAGTTAATAATAATGTGTCAATATTGGTTCATAAATCTGAAATGTACCATATTAATGTAAGATATTAATAATAGGGGAACCAGATATATGATATTTGGGAACTCTCTGTACAGTTTGTAGTTATTCTGTAAATTTAAAACTGTTCTAAAAAATAACATTTACTTTTAAAAAGTACAGTGAGGTAGTATTAAATACCTACCAAAATAACTGGAGTGTGAGACAGAATGTATAAGCTTGGTGAAGACGTAGAGCAACAAAAACACTCATACACTATTGGAGGAAGTGTAAATTCATCCAAATACTTTAGAAAATTGTTTTTGGAGATAAGCCCAATGTGGGGCTTGACCCCAGGACTCTGGGACGATGACCCGAGCTGAAGGCAGAGGCTTAACCCACTGAGCCACCCAGGCGCCCCTAAACGTTATTTTAAAAGGAGCTTCTGCTAAAAAAAAAAAAAAAAAAATGAAGAAACTGAAAACACAGGCTACAAACCTAGAAGAGAGATTTGTAATCCACATAATTGATAATGGATAGTGTGAAAAATTTATTTATATTCCAATTCATATAGATAAAAATAATTTTCTCAAATTGAGCACATTCTTGATCTGCACACCCAGATCAAGGAATACATGCCAATCTCTCACAAGTTCCCTCTTTCTTCCTAAAAGAACTACCCTTTCCCCAAGGTAAACATTCTTGTGCCTTAACATAATACATTAGTCTAGCCTGTTTAAATAAATAAATAAAATCTTAAAAAAAATAACTTTTAGTAATTGAAAAAATTCTTGAAATCTGTGAGCCTATCATCCAGCTTCAGCAACTACAAACTTTAGCAATCTTACTTAAACTGTCTCCCCTACCCTACCTTTTTTTTTTTCCTGGTATACTTTTAATAGTTTTATTGTGTTATAACTAACATACAAAAACTGCATGTATTTATAGTATAAAATTTGATAATTTTATTTTTAATTTGACAGAGAGAGATCACAAGCAGGCAGAGGCAGGCAGAGAGAGAGGAGGAAGCAGGCTCCCCACTGAGCAGAGAGCCCCATGCGGGGCTAGATCCCAGGGCTCTGGGATCATGACCTGAGCCGAAGGCAGAGGCTTTAATCCACTGAGCCACCCAGGCGCCCCTAAAATTTGATAAATTTTGACATATGTATATGCCCATAGCAACCATTACCTATATTCAAGAAAAACGTAAATACTCTCACCCTCAAATTTTCTTCATGTGCCATTGGAATTCCTCTTTCTGCTTCTGCCCAGACATCCCAGCCGCTACTGATCTGCTTTTTATCCCTATAGAGAACTTGCATTTTCTAGAGTTTTATAAAATGGAATCATAAGTATGTACTTTCTTTGTTTTTTTTTAAACCAGGTATAATCAGTTTGAGATTTATCCATGTTGGTGCATATATCGGTAGTTCATTAATTTTAATTGATTAATAGTATCTCATTGTACCGTTATTTGTTTATCCATTCATCTGTTGGTGGACATTTGGATTGTTTTGAATTTGAAGCTATTAGAAATAAAGCTCCTATGAACACTTCATGTGCAGGTCTTTGTATGGACACAGATTTCCTTTTTCTTGGCTAAATACCTAGGAGTAATATGACTAGATCATATGGCAGGTATATATTTAATTTTTAAGAAACTGACAAACTATTTTTCAAAGTGGTTGCACCAATTTACAGTCACCTACTATCATAGGAGAGTTAGAGTTCTTCCACATTCTTGCCAATACTTGGTAAGGGTAGTCTTTTTAATATTTTAATAGGAGTACAATGTTTTAATTTCTATTTCCCTAATTTAAAGAAAAAGGGACAGAAGATTTGAACAGACATTTCACCTAAGAATGTACTGATGGCTAATAAACACAAGAAAGGATGCTCACCATCATTAGCTATATCATTGAAATCACTTAATATGTGCTCTTGTTTTTTGGCTGGCTTTTTTTTCATTTAGCAGTATGTACTTATTATATTCCATTGCATGGTTATATTGTAGTTTATTCATTTGCCTATTGAAGGAGATCTTGGTTGCTTTTAGCTTTGGGCAGTTATAAATAAACCTGTTATAATCATCCACATATAGGTTTTTGTGTAGATATAAGCTCTTGATTCAGTTGGGTAAATATGTAGGTGTGTGATTGCCGGATCATATAGTAAGATTATGTTTAGCTCTATAAAAAACTGGAAAACTTTCTTGCATACATAGGGTTTTTTTTGTTATAGAGTTTCAAGTATTTTTAATTTCAATTTTGTTTTCTCTTTATATACATTGCTATTTAGAGGTGTTTTTAATATTACCAAATGTATGGACTAAATTTTTTTTACTAAAATTTTTCTTTTATTTATTTTTTAAGTTTTTAAGGATTATTGAGGACTTGAAGTTTCTTTGAAATTTATTGAACTATGTTTTACAAAATAGTATATGGTGAATTTTATAGGTGTTAATATGTGATTGAGAAGAATGTATATGTTCTAATTATTTGGTACAGACTTTTTATATGTTACTGAATCAAGCTCAGTACTTATGTTTTTCTACTATTTATATGCTTACTAATTTTCAAACTTCATGTAATCTATCAATAATTAAGGGATGTGTTTTGAAATCTGATAATACAATGTTAAATTTTTAGGGTCTCTGATGTCTGACACTTCTTTCTATTTTTTATGATCTCAAGGTATTTTAATTGGTGCACACTCCTCTGGAATTGTTTACTATTCTGGCACAGCTGAACTTTCGTCATTATATAGTGAACCTATTTTTTTCTAATGGTTATTTTTTCTTAATATCTACTTGGATCAGTAATATAAATAGTTCAGCTTTTCTTTTGTTAGTATTTGCTTGTTATCTGTTTTTCTATCCATTCACTTTCAAACATCACATGTCTTTATGTTTAATGTGAGATATAATAATAATGCATAGGTGGATCTTTTTTCAACTTATCTGACAATCTATCTTCTGTACAATGCAGTCAATTTATAATTTTCATGGTTGTATAGGTATCTGAATGTTTATTCCATTTAAATTTTATTTCCATTTTTGTTGCTCTTTCTATGTTGTAGTATTATTTATATTTTCTTTCCTTTTATTTTGGAACAATTGATTTTTAAAAAATTTTTACTTTTTATTGGTTTAGAATTTGCACACACTCTATATCAGTTCTTTTAGTAGATATGTTTGAGAATTTACTGTGCTTATCAAAGGCTCTGGTTCCACCCAGGAGGTCTCAGGTCCAAGGCTCATTATACTAATTGCTATGTTGCTACAATGCATGTACTTTATGGTTACTGTTCTCTTCTCCTAAGTCAGGTTCCAATTTATAGTATCAACCTAGACTAGTTATGACACCTAATTTGGATAGGTTTATTTATTTATTTGATTGTATGGAAATGTCTTATGAAAGTGAGTGCAGGATCTTGCCAATTCTCCTTAAACATTTGACGCTATTAGGAAGAAGATTTGCTCTGAAACAAATGAAGAGTCAAGCAATCTTAGCTCAGCAAAACAGACATAATAGTATACTCTGTAATGTGCATCTGCACATGTATTATTACTAGGGACTGGCTCTTTGGCAAGTCATCACATGCTGTTAGAGATATAAGCAATTGATAGACATTTCTATTGCATGGTGTTTATGCCTTTCAGTCAATTCACTATAAACATTCTTGAGGGAAGAGAACTTAACCCTTAGCTTCCAAACCTCTTGAATTTCTTACTGTCAATATTCATAGCATAAATTTATTCTCTTGTATAATTATATAAATTAGTATTCCCCAAGCAATATTAAATAATTACAGTGATCATAAACATCTTTGACTTCCTTATGATTCTAACAAAAGTGCTTCTTGGATCATCATTGATAAATATGATGTTTACTTTAGATTTGAAATTAATACCTGTATAAAATATTTATTTTTCATAAGCCAAAGATCTATTCTTAACATCTATTCCTGTGAATCTTGACTACATTTTTATAATATTCATTCATTTTTTCGTTCATTAATTTATTATTATAGGAATATTTAGCATGATCTACTCTTTCAATAAAATGTTAAGGGTACAATACAGTATTGTTATAAGCACATGTTGTACAAAAGGTCTCTAGAAGTTACTTATGTGTAAGTAAAAGTTTATATATCCATTAAGTAGTAATCCATATTTCCTCTCCCCTAACCCCTAGCAATTTTTCCATTCTACTTTTTGTTTCTATGAGGTTGTCAAGTGTTTTTTTGTTTTTTTGTTTGTTTGTTTAATTAAGCATCCATAAATAAACCCATACATCTATGGTCAAATTCATTAAAAAGCCCCATTTATTTATTTGTTTATTTATTTATTTATTTGAAGTATAATTAACGTACAGTGTTATATTAGTTTCAACTAATATACAACTTATTACAATTTAGTGATTCAACAATTCTATACATTACTCAGTGCCAATCTCAATAAGTAACTCATAATTCCCTTTATCTCTTTCACCCATTCCCCTAACTCTTCTTTCCAGAAACTATCAGTTTGTTCTCTGTTATTTAAGAGTCTGTGGGGTTTTTTTTTAATTTGTTTTTCTCTTTTTCATTGTTTGTTTTGGTTCTTAAATTCCACATATGAGTGAAATCATATGTGACTTATTTCACATATGATTTCTGGCTGGCTGACTTATTTCACTTAACATTATGTCTTCTATGTCTACCCATGTTGTTGCAAATGACAAAATCTCATTTTTTTATGGCTACATTTGACTATTTTGGACTCCTTATATGAGTGAAAGAATGCAGCATTTGTCCTTCTGTGCCTGACTGATTTCACTTTGTAATATCCTCCAGATTTATCCAGGTTGTCCCATATTGCAGAATTTTCTTCTTTTTTAAAGCTGAATAATATCTCATTCTATGTATGTTGCACATTTTCTTTATGCATCCTGGAACAGATGACTTCACTGGTGAATCCTTCTAAACGTTTAAAGAATAATTAATGGTCAATCCTTCTCAAACCCTTCCTCAAAAACTTAAGGAGGAAGGGCTATTTCCAAACTCATTTTATGAGGCCAGCGTTATTCTGATAGCAAAGCCAGACAAAGGCATTACAAGAAAACTACATGCCTATATCCCTGATGATTATAGATACATAATCCTCAACAAAGTACTAAATTCAACCACACATTAAAACCTTTTTAAACATAGTGCCTAAGTGGGATTTATCCCTGAATAGAAGGATGGTTCCACATTATACAAATCAATTAATGTGATACATCATATTAAAAGATGAAGGTTAAAAACACATGATCATCTCAGTAGATGCAAGAAAGCATTTGACAAAATTTAACACCCTTTCATGACAAAAAGCACTCTCAACAAATTAGGAGTAAAAAGAAATTACTTACTTCAGTGTAATAAAGGCTAAATATATAAAGCGTACAGTTAACATTTTAGTGAAAAACTAAAAACTTTTTATTCAAAATAGGGAACAAGGCAATGGTGCCCACTCCAGCCACTTCGTTCAACATACTATTGGGAGTCTTAGTGAAAGCAATTAGACTCCTTGCTAAAGATCCAGAATAATAAATTTTCCACAAGAAAATCTCATGCATTTAAAAGCTCAGAATTCTTGAGAGGGTTTGGACCAATTGAGATCCCGCAGTGTGATCTAGCCTACATATTTTTCACTGAGAGCATAGGGGCTTCTTGTATGTGGTGCAGAGCAAACAAAACAAAACAAAACAAACAAACAAACAAAAAACTGCTTAGAATATTTTCACAAGAGTTATTAGAGCCAATAGAAAGGGTTCTCATCTTTTATCTCCTATGAGAGTCATCTCTCCAAGACTTTCCCAACTAGTAAATTAGTATCATTTTTAAGTTGGCCAGAATATTTTATTACCCTCTGAAGCAAATACTTTATAATTTGAATCATATGCTAAAAGTGTCATTACCTTTCAGCACACCAGGCATCTGTTTTCTCTGACTCACTCATTTTGTTCTCTCTTCACCGGTGATCTTTAACTAAGGTGGTGTGTAAGATTTCTAAAAGTAAACATGGAATCCATTGAAGATTTTATTAGTGCTAGCTAGTAAAAATAAAATGGTTTTAAATAAAGCTGCTACATTATCTGGTTTCATAAATTTTATTTTTCTACATACAAAAGCAAAGTTTAGGTGCATAGCTATTAAGAGAGAGGTCATATTACACCAGCCTGTATATCTTACAAGGCTTATAATCACATTAATGTGGCATGTGGAAGGTGAATACTTTGCAGCAGCAACCAGTCCTTTGGAACATCTGTTCCTGAAAAAAGAAAAAAAAAGATAGCTTTAAGCTTTGAAATTAAAGATTTCTAAGATTCTTAATTTTTAACCCAATTTTATTTTAATAATATTTGTTTTAAAAATCTAAAACTTGAACATGTCCCCTCAGTAATACAAGTGATGAGTGGTACCCACTTCTATATAATTACCAGGAGATTTTACATCAAGAAATGAGAGGCTTCATGAATTATGGGTTGCAGTTCAACTTCACTTTCTCAATATATCAAGGCTAGAATACAAAGAAGTCATTTTTTTAAAAGATTTTATTTACTTATTTCAGAAAGAGAGTGAGAGAGAGCACAAAAGGGGAGAAGTCAGAGGGGGAAGCAGACTCCCCGTGGAGCTGGCAGCCTGATGCAAGAATCGATCCTGGGACTCTGGGATCATGACCTGAGCCGAAGGCAGTGGCTTAACCAACTGAGCCACCCAGGTGCCCCAGAAGTCATTTTTATTCAGACCGTGTCAACAGTCTCCATAACCTGGGCAAAATATTTGCTATGTTGTTAAGAACAATGGCTTTATCTTTCACAGTTTGAAGTTTAAAGTCTGTATTTTTTTTTTTTATGCTTACCACCAATTTCTGGTACATCACTTAATCTTTTTCATGCTTAAAAGTCCCATATTTGTAAATGTTGATAATAATGATTATGTTTTAGAATAATAAGATACTTTTAGAAATTTATAATAATATATATAAGGTCTTTGACATAGGGCCTTGAAAGGCATCGAAAAATACTGTTATTGTTTATGTGTGTCTATAGTATCTGAGGTTGCTTAAGTATTCTTCATACCTCTCAATAGATTTGGCATCCTTATACATGGAATGCCAGAACAAAATACAATGTTGGATATTATCTAGTTGCCACTAACTTTTTATTTTACAACTGAGAAAACTGTCCCCATCGTGTTAAGCATTATCCAAGGTCACACAGTGAATAAATAGCACAGATAGTATTGGAACTTAAATTTCTACATTTTTTTCTGCCTTGTTGCCAGTACATTTTTCTAGTTTACATATAAAAGCAAAAAAAATCATGTAATTAATTTTCCCACATCAGTTTCCATACTCTTCCTTGCTAGAAAGCCAGCAGATACAGTTGGCCATTAACAGAAGGATAGCCTTATGCTTGTTGAATTGTCATGTGCATTATAGTCAGTTTCAGTTGAACAGTTGCATTAAATAATGCTTTTTCTAGTGTTGTTTTTTCATAAAATACTTTTGAAGAATTTAATCTGATCAACATATCCTTCAGTTTTCTATTGAAAGATTCTAAAGCTTTTTCTATTAACACTTATGATGATCAATTTTTTAAAAATTTAATTTGGTGATTGGTAAAGAATAACATGGAGGTCATGGGGAGATAGAGGAGAGAAATGAGTTGGGGGAATTTGAGGGGGAGATGAATCATGAAAGATTGTGGACTCTGAGAAAAAAACTGTGGGTTTTGGAAGGAAGGAGGGTGGGAGGTTGGGTGAGTCGGGTGGTGTATATTGTGGAGGGCATGTATTGCATGGAGCACTGGGTGTGGTGCATAAACAATGAATTTTGAAACACTGAAAAGAAATTAAATAAATAAAAATTTAAAAAGAAACAAAAACAAAACCTTAATTTGGCTCAGAATCACAAGAGACAATGCCAGACTTCAAGCTGTATTACAAAGCTGTCATCATCAAGACAGCATAGTACTGGTACAAAAACAGACACATAGATCAGTGGAACAGAATAGAGAGCCCAGAAATAGACCCTCAACTCTATGGTCAACTAATCTTCGACAAAGGAGGAAAGAATGTCCAATGGAAAAAGACACTCTCTTCAACAAATGGTGTTGGGAACATTGGACAGTCACATACAGAAGAATAAAAATGGACCATTTCCTTATACCACATACAAAAATAGACTCCAAATGGATGAAATACCTCAATGAGATACAGGAATCCATCAAAATCCTTGAGGAGAACACAGGCAGCAACCTCTTTGACCTCAGCTACAGCAACTTCTTCCTAGAAACATCACCAAAGGCAAGGGAAATAAGGGTAAAAATGAACTATTGGGACTTCCTCAAGATAAAAAGCTTTTGCACAGCAGAGGAAAGAGTCAACAAAACCAAAAGACAACTGACAGAATGGGAGAAGATATTTGCAAACGACATATCAGATAAAGGCCTATTATCCAAAATCTATAAAGAACTTATCAAACTCAATACCCAAAGAACAAATAATCCTATCAAGAAATGGGCAGAAGACATGAACAGACATTTCTGCAAAGAAGACATCCAGATGGCCAACAGACACATGAAAAAATGCTCAACATTACTTGGCATTAGGGAAATACAAATCAAATCCACAATGAGATACAACCTCACGCCAGTCAGAATGGCTAAAATGAACAAGTCAGGAAGTGACAGATGTTGGTGAAGATGTGGAGAAAGAGGAACCCTCCTACACTGTTAGTGGGAATGCAAGCTAGTGCAGCCACTCTGGAAAACAGCATGGAACTTCCTCAAAAAGTTGAAAATAGAGCTACCCTACCACCCAGCAATCACACAATTGGGTATTTATCCTAAAGATACAAACACAGTAATCCAAAGGTGCACGTGCACTGGAATGTTTATAGCAGCAATGTCCACAAAAGCCAAACTATGGAAAGAGCCTAGATGTCCATCAACAGATGAATGGATAAAGAAGATGTGGTATACATATACAATGGAATACTATGCAGCAAATAGAAGAATCAAAATCTTGCCATTTGCAGCAAAGTGGATGGAACTAGAGGATATTATGCGGAGTAAAATAAGTCAATCAGAGAAAGACAATTTTCACATGATCTCTCTGATATGAGGAATTTGAGAGGCAGGGCAGGGTTGATGGGGAGTAGGGAAGGAAAAAATGAAACAAGATGGGATCCGGAGGGCAACAAACCATAAGAGACTCTTAATCTCACAAAACAAACTGAGGGTTTCTGGGGGGTGGGGTCACAGGGATAGGGTGGCTGGGTTTGGACATTGGGGAGGGTATGTGCTATGGTGAGTGCTGTGAAATGTGTAAGCCTGATGATTCACAGACCTGTACCCCTGGGGCAAATAATACACTATATGTTAATAAAAAATAATAACAGTAAAAAAAAAAAATCACGAGTGGATCAATGTTTTTGTCCAAAAGTGTGGCTCATCTGGTGCTAACATTTTTATCACTGTGTATTTGACTTTATCAAGTTAATCCTGCATTGAAAATACAGTTTAAATGTCTTTTTATTAGAAGAATCATGTCATATGTTACTTTGAAGATTGCAAAAAGGCTTTCAGTAAAAAACCATTTTGGATTCCCAAAGACCTTGTAATTCTGATTTGGGATTGTTTGTGAGACTTCCCATTTGTGTTTTCTAAATTTTGCAGCATATCTAGTATCTCAGTTTGAGAAATGATCAGTGCATATGAACCTCTTCTGAAAGAGACATTTCATAAGTTAGATGATCTTTTTTCTTTCATAGAGACATGCTTTGGTTGATTATAGCTGTCTTTATATATCTGTTGGTATGATCATTAGAGCCAGAATTCTGGAAATGTCTAAAAACAGATGGGTGAAAGAGTGTAAACTAGGCCTTCCCAGTTTAAATGGGTGACTCTTCTAACTCTATTCTTTACAGGCAGTAAATGAGAAAAGGAACTGTATAGAATTAAAAAATAAGTGAGGTTGTGAGAGAAGTAAAAGCTAAAGAAATCATATTACCAGATTCAAAAAACGAGGCTAAAGGGGTCTTAGAGAAAATTCAAACCCACCTTCAATAATCTGGATCACATTTTCCCCACTAAACATGCTTTTGCTCACATCCTCTATCTCCAGAGTATTATTGAACAAACACCAGTTGCCCCTTGATGGCACAATGTCAATGTACAATTTGCTTAATTCCTTAATAGAATCATTAGTATAATTCAAAATTAGCTTACTGATAACCATTAAGAACATGAATAAGTGGCAAAACTGCAAATCATTACAACCAAAATAGGTTTCTATGAGAGTCAATACAAAAGGAGCTTGATAAAATGAAGAAATTCATTAATTTTTTTTATGCTCAAATTTTAGTTCTTGAGTTGGGTGACATAGTTCATTAATGTGAACAAATTTGTGATAGATTATTAAACCATTTTAAAGAACTCTTTGCCTATAAATAATATATTAATTACATTTAATTCTTACACACTACTCTGTAATAAGTACTATTATTCCATTTTCCATTTAAAGAATCAGACCCAAGGAGATTAATTAATGTGCTCAGTTTTGTGTCTATAACCTAAATTGTGAAAGTTTGAATTTGTGTGAGTGAAGAAAATAATTGTGATAGCAGGAGGGCAAGTATTTTAAGAAAATTTTAAATGATAGGACTTATGTGATGTTTAAAAATTAATTCTTTTAAGGGGCGCCTGGGTGGCTCAGTGGGTTAAGCCTCTGGCTTCGGCTCAGGTCATGGTCTCGGGGTCCTGGGATGGAGCCCCGCATTGGGCTCTCTGCTCAGCGGGGAGCCTGTTTCCCTTCCTCTCTCTCTGCCTGCCTCTCTGCCTACTTGTGATCTCTGTCTGTCAAATAAATAAATAAAATCTTTAAAAAAATTAATTCTTTTAAGAAAATTTTAAATAATAGGATTTACGTGATGTTTAAAAATTAATTCCCCCAAATCATCTTTTGATCCTGCATGTCTTTTTTGTTTTCTTTGCTTTTGTAACTAAACTTCCAGATTCTCAGGTCACTGGCGTCTGACGTTTGCTTTCACCATTGCTTGAAAACTCTTTTGGCAATAGTCGAACAATGATTGTTGATTGCTTAGTTATACAGGCCCTTTTCAGTTCTTACCTTACTTGATCTAGGCAGCACTTAACTCTTATCATCCAAGCCTCCTCTGGCTTCAAGCTTCCATCAAGCTGTGGATGCCAATTGGTCACGTTTATAGGAATAAACTATATTTCATATTTATACAACCTTCTCTCTTATTCTGAAGCTATTCCTTTGGGGGAAATAGCTTCTCCCTGACTCCATTGATTTGGAGAGGGGAGCTTACCCACTGACACAGTCACTGTGTTTAGCATAAGAAGTGGCCTGTATGAGTGAATTGGTCATTTTCCTGGGATCATTAAATAATGAAGTAGGAAGAGTATTACCTCACTTTTCTTCCATATCACTAAGCTGGAAGAGAAGTTTAGGTCTGCCAGAAGCCATTGGTCCCCATCTGGTGTCAGATAGAACACACAGATACACACACACACACACACACACACGCAGATGCACATAAATATATGTGCATGCTCTTGGTGTATGCAGGAAACCATTTGAAGATAAAAGAGAACGAAGCCAACTCACAGAGAAAGCCAAAACTACAGCTGAAGAGAAAGAGGTGTTCTGAAGGCAGTATTTGAGTTCCTGAATCTAATAGCCCACTGAGACTGGTGTCCTCATTAGACCCTTGACGTCTGTGAAAAGATGATATCCACCAATTGTCCTCGAGCACACTACAGATGCTAAAAACGACATCTCACAGCCATGCTGTGACTTGTGAAGAAGTGGGAGAATCTTCTTGGCTCTTTCTCACTTTGTTATCTGGACATGAAAAGCAACACAGCTGGGCCTCCATGTTTTAGAGCTCCCAATAAAAAAACTTCTTTGGCTTCTGCAGCTGCGACTCTGTTTATAGGGTACATATGTGAAGAAAGTATGTGTTTTCTTTAACCAAAAGCCCTTGGATAAACCTTCTCATGAACCTCCCTACCAGCTCCTCAGAAAGTCCTGAACACATCTGAGTCCTGGGCCTGCTACACACGGTTTGCTCTTTCCTTCTTCAGTCATCCCTTGGTTTATGTGTCATACTTACTTGGTTTTATCACTGCTCTTCTGGTTCTCCTTCCCAATCTTAACTGTGGTCCAGTTTTCCTCTACTTTTCCTGTAAAGGTTGTTGTCCCAGGACTCCATGTCTTTAATAGTTTCTATTTCTACTTTGCCTCCTATCCAAGCAACCACTATGTCATCACATACTACCTATAAACAAGTGACTCGATTTTTTATCTACAACCCAAACATTTGTTTTGAGCACTCGACCCTCACATTTACCTGCTTGCTACATACACATCACTTCCTAGATATTCCATGAGGTTCTTGTATTTTCTACCCCATTAAAAGTAATCTCATCATCTTTATCTTCTTTGCTTCAAATTCCCTCTTACTTATAGCCATTACCTTTCAGGTGGTTGTCCCTTCCCCCAAACACTAGGGGATGCATCCTAGATTTTCTTTTTCTTTCCAGATTCACAAGCTATCAGTCTCTAAAATGTGTCCTTCTAGGGAACCCTCCTACACTGTTGGTGGGAATGCAAGCTGGTGCAGCCACTCTGGAAAACAACATGGAGGTTCCTCAAAAAGTTGAAAATAGAGCTTCCCTATGAACCAGCAATTGCACTACTAGGTATTTACCCCAAAGATACAAAAGCAGTGATCCAAAGGGGCATGTGCACCTGAATGTTTATAGCAGCAATGTCTACAATAGCCAAACTATGGAAAAAACCTGGATGTCCATCAACACATGAATGGATAAAGAAGATGTGGTATATATATACAGTGGGATACTATGCAGCCATCAAAAGAAATGAAATCTTGCCATTTGCGACAACATGGGTGGAACTAGAGGGTATTATGCTGAGTGAAATAAATCAATCGGAGAAAGACAACTATCATATGATCTCCCTGATATGAGGAAGTGGAGATACAATGTGGGGGGTTTGGGGGGTAGGAAAAGAATAAATGAAACAGAATGGGATCGGGAAGGAGACAAACCATAAGAGACTCTTAAGTTTCACAAAACAAACTAAGGGTTACTGGGGGTAGGGGGGTAGGGAGAGGGTTGTGGGGTTATGGACATTGGTGAGGGTATGTGCTATGGTGAGTGCTATGAAGTGTGTAAACTTGGCGATTCACAGACCTGTACCCCTGGGGCTTATAATACATTATATGTTTATAAAAAAATTAAAAAAATATTTAAAAATGTGTCCTTCTATGCCCTAAATATTCTTCAGCATGTTAAGAAAGACAGACGGTATAGAGGAAGGGAACACAGATCTCTTTCCCTCACATTTTCAATTCCCATCTTCTGGATTGGTTTTCTTTTTAGCAAGCAAGAGTTTATATTTGGATCTTTAATTCCTCTCAGGTTTTTGCTATAATACATAATCTTCTACTTGTTACATGAGAACACTATAATTTTAAGAAGTATCTTCCAGATTCCATCATTTTATTTTATTTTTAACCTTTTTTTTCTTAACGTCCTGGGAAAATTTTTCCCAATGCTTTTCCTAAATGCTTACACAACCACTTAATATATGGCTTTCAATGTCTTAAAAATAAGTACTCTTCTGACCAAAATGACCTCCCACCATGCACGGAGAACATGGGTGTGAACCAGAGGCCCATCCCAAGCATCTAAGCATTGGTGGTGGTTATAGTTCTTTTCTGTTCTCCCACCTCCTCCTCCATCTACCTTCATTTTTATAGGATAAAAAGATATAGCAGAGAAGATCCAGATTATTATTTAACTTTGTTTTATTATTTTAAAGGTCTTTTATCTATAGAGACACACAAGGAAACAGAATAAGAATAATATAAGACATTTCAGAGTGACAGGGAAAGGTTAGAGGAAATAAAAGTATTCTCTTAGTTTATGATACTTAATCATTTGGGTTATGAAGCATGGTCTTGTGGTCTATGAACATGGGGAAGGGAATTGGGAATTCTAGCTAATACTGGCTCTAAAAGCTTACTCGGTGGGTGGTCATGGACAAATTTCCTGATACCTCCATTTCACTTCTCATGACTTCTACTCAACATAGAGATCGTTAATCTGAGTGACAATTCAACTAAATAAATAATGCCCTAAGTGTTAGTTGGGAATCTGAGAAATACTGATTTCTTTAGATTCATAATATATTCAATTTGTTATTGATAGGTCACCTCAGATACCACAAAATGAATGGGAAGATGAACACTATGCAAGTACTCATTAAAAACATCTCAAAATTTTGGAGGAAACTCTTTAGTGTTAAATGGCTTCTTTTGTGCTAGAAAATTTTTATTTCAGAGAATAGACATTGACTTGCATTTTACTGGATGGCATAGTTCTTTGGGCTATTTGATCATAGTTGATTTTCTCAGTCCAATATTTCCAAGGGAAAAATATGATCTACTTAATAAAATAAGTATATCTTCTAAAGCCAGATGAGTCCCTTCCAGCAAGTATATTAACATTCAGTGTGTTATATTTTACCAGAGGTGAAATATTTATACTCTAAAGTCTTTTACCCCAGGGAACAAGAGAACGTTAACAATTTCAACCACTACACATAGCTTGGTAATAAGATCACTGCGTCCAGTGGAGCCAGCTTTGGTTCACACTACTGCTGCATACACATATAATGGATATGTCTCCTTTTATGATTATGACTAGCTTCTTTATTTCATTACTTTAGTACTGCATTTGTTTTCACTCTATGTCTTCCTAGATGTTGCTAATTTTTGGAGAGATGTATTTCATTTAAGTCTCTTGTTTCAGATTATCTGATCCCCAACATGGAATTCTGTACTTTTAATATTTAGGATTTTGTAGTTGATAAAAATAAGCATTTGTTTTTATTGGGTGACGATATAGAAATGGAATTGCTGGGTCTTATGTTTGGCATATGTTTGCTGTAAAAATGCTAAGCAGTTTTCCAAGTAGATGAACCAATTTTGAACTCCCACCAGCGGCACTGGACTGTTCCAATCACTCCGTATCTTCAGTACAATAGGTATAGTCAGTTATTTTAATTTTAGCACTGTGGTGAATATGTGGTTATATTAAACTTTGGTGTTAATCTACATTTCCAAAATGATTAATGATACTGAACACATTTTCATATCCTTATTGGTGATTTGGATATACCGCTTTGTGATGTTCCCATTGAAACTCTTTGCCAATTTTCCTTTTATCTTGTTAGTCTTTTACTTACTGATTTATAGGCATTCCACATATATACCATTATGATTATTCTGGCAGACAGATATATATATAGCAAAAATCTTCGCCTAGTCTGTAGCTTGTGTTTTTACTATGTCACTGGTGACTTTAAAGGAATAGAAGATTTTATTGATAAAAGTTTAATATCTTAATCTTTTCTTTTGTGGTGAGAGCTTATTTATATCCTTTTTAAGAAATTGTTGAATAGTCTGTGTTTTCCCCTAGAAACTTTATGTTTCCCCCTAGAAACCTTATTTTTTTTCTTATGTTTCACATTTACTTTTCACGGTCCCTGAATAGATTTTTATACATGCTGTTATATTGGGATTAAAGTTATTTTAATTTCATATGGACTTAGAATCATTTATTGAGATCATCCTTTATATTTTGAATTAAAATAGGGTTTTTCAAAACCAGGTTAGTGTTTTGAGTGGATCTATCTCTGGACTCTCTAATTTGTTCCATTGCTTTTCTTATCTATTATTTATCTATTATTTTGCTAATTTCTCACTGCCCTAACTGTTTTTATAACTTCCAATTTTTGGTAGTATAAGGCTTTCAGTTTATCTTTTCTTCTTCAACATTATCTTGATTATTTTAAGTACTTGGGTTTCCATTTCCATTATAAAATAAAATTGTTAACTTGCACAAAATAGCATGCTGAGGTTTGGGTAGGAAATGCATTGATTTGGAGGAGAAATGGCATTTTATCAATATTTAGTTTTTAGTCAATATACATGGTATATCTCTCCAGTTATTTTTGTCTTCTTTATTTTCTATTGATGTTTTGTGATTCTAAAAAAGGAGGCCTTGCACTGTTTTTATGTATGTGTTCCTAAGTAATGGATGTTTTTTATGTTATTGTAGTGGTATTTTTTTTTAATTTTTTATTTTTTATAAACATATATTCTTATCCCCAGGGGTACAGGTCTGTGAATCACCAGGTTTACACACTTCACAGCACTCACCAAAGCACAGTGGTATTTTTTAAATTAAATTTCATTTTCCAATTATTTCCAATATAAAGAAATTGTCACATTGTCATATTTTGGCCTTGTTTCTAGTGACTTTATTAAATTCACTTGTTTTTAATAATTTGTAGGTTCTTTTGGATTTTCTGCATCAACAATCAAGTTATCTCTGAGTAACAGCTTCCTTACCTATCTTTCTATTTTTGTATCTTTATTCCTGCCTTATTGAACTGGTTAGGACCTCTAGTAAAATGTTAAATAGAAGTACTGGTAATCAATATTGTTTTCTTATTCTTGTTCAGTTGCCTTTAAAATTTACTATTAACTGTATTTTTAACATAGATTCCTTTATCAGATTAGGAAACTACTCTTCTATTTTTAATTGCTGAGTTTTTGAAATCATAAATATAAAATTTTATCAAAAGCTTTTTACTGAACTATGGAAATCATCATATATTTCTTTTTAAATTAATAGGTGTAGAATTTTATCAAATCCTTTTTCCACATCTATAAGATTGTCATAAGCTTTTTCTTTTATATTATTTGGTAAATAATACTGATTATTTATTAAGAATTTATTTTCTTACAGTAGTTTTAAGTTTACAACAAAATTGAGAGGGAGACAGATTTCTTTCTGTCTTGTGCCCTCACACATGCAGAACCCTCCCCATAATCAACATCACTCAGTACAATGGTACAAATTTTACCAAGGACATAGCTACATTGACACATCATAGTCACCCAAAGTCCATAGTTCACTTTAGTGTTCACTCCTGGTGCTGTACATTCTATGGGTTTGCATAAATATATGATGAAATATATCCATTACTATGATACCATATAGAGTATTTTTCACTGCCCTAAAAATCCTCTGTGCTTTTCCTATTTCTCCCACTTCCCCTTCAACCTAGACAACTGCTGATCTTTCTCTTTGTCACTACAATTTTGCCCTTTCTAGAATGTCATAGAGTTGGAACCACAGAAAGGCTTGATCACTCATCTCTGTTTAGCATTCAATAATATTCTATTATCTGGATGTATCAGTTTATTTATGCATTTAACTACTGAGGGTCATCATGGTTGCTTCCAATTATTGGCAACCATGAACATGATTAATTTTTAAAGTATTAAACCAATCTTGGCACAAATTCCTATGGGTTATTTTATATTTTCTTTTTATATACTACTAGATAAAATTTGGTAATATATCAGGCTATAGTTTTATTGTCCTATAAAGTTCTCATCAGGTTAGATATCAGAGTTTTTATGGCCTTGTAAAACGAATTGGAAAGCTTTCTCTTTGTTTTCTGTTTTCTGGAAGATTTTATATTAGAACGGTTTTATCTTTTTCTTAAATATTTGAAAGCATTTTCCTGTATTGTCATCAAGGTCTGAAGATTTCCCTGTAGGAAAATTTTAAAACGACAGATTTGGGGCACCTCAGTGGTTCAGTTGGTGAAGTGTTGGACTGTTGATTGGCTCAGGTCATGGTCCTGGGGTCATGACTGAACCCCATGTCAGGTTCTGTGCTGGACATGGAGCCTACTTCAGATTCTCTCTCTCCCTCTCCCTCTGCTCCTCACTCCCCCACCCCCCACTCATGATCTCTTTCTCTATAAAATAAAATAAAATGGCAGATTCATTTTCTTTCGTAGGTATTGGATTATTCACATTTTCTATTTTTTTAAAAGATTTTTATTATTTATTTGTCAGAGAGAGACAGAGAGCGAGAGAGAGTGCACAAGCAAGGGGAGCAGCAGGCAGATGGAGGAAGAGGCTGCCTGCTCAGCAAGGAGCCCAAGGCAGGACTCCCCAGGAGCTTGGGATCATGACCTTAGCCAAAGGCAGACGCTTAACTAAGGCATCCCGGCATTTTCTATTTCTGACATGCGCTTTGATTGCTTATATTTTGCAAGGAATTTGTTATTTTTCAAATTATCAGCATAAAATTGCTCATAATATCTTTTATTCTTTTAATGTCTGGAGCATCAGTAGTGAAAACTCCCTTTTTAAGGTTTTGTTGTTGTTGTTATTGTTCTAATCACTTTAATATGCATTAACTTGCTAAGTTTTCACAAAAATCTAATTAGACATCAATATTATTTTTATGTTACAGATATAAAAACTGAAGTAAAAGAGGTTAAGTTAATTTCCCAAGGTCACATAGCTAGTAAAGGACTGAGCTGGAATATTATCCCTGCCACTGTTGTTGAAGCTATACTGGTTTAAATGAAAACAGTAGTTAATATTTACTGAGTAGTTATCAGGCACGGTTTTAGTTATTCCAATCATTCCATAAATATGATCTCATTAATCCTTGCAATGGCCCTGTTAAATAGGTAGGTTAATAACCTCATTTTAAAGTTAGAGAAATGAAAGCAGAATGGGTTGCCCAAGTCACATAACTAAAAAACAATTTTTAAAAAGTGAGAAAAAAATTAAGAAAATTGAATTTTTTAGAGGGGAGAAAAATCAAAATATGTTATCTTTATTTTCACATGAGACCATATTCTCTTGGTCAAGGTTGTAAAGATAAACAAATTATGTGCTTCAAGCTACTAATTCTGATTCATTGCAATATCATCAGTCAAACGTGTTTGCTGGTTCTTGATGATTTGTGTTTTTTGCCTTAGTTTCCCTTTATTAGTCATGCTAAGCTCTTAATCAATTAATATTATTTTATTAGCATATATTATTTTATTATACATAAATATATTACTATGTATAATGATAATATTTATATTAATATTTTTAAGTTTTTGGTATAGTTCATTTGTTTTCTATTTTATGCTAATTTTCTAGCTAATTGACTTCTGCTACTATAGTTATTACTTCTTTTCCCTTACTTTTTTTGAGTTTAATTTTGATACTCTTTCTCTAGCTTCTTTTTTTTTTTATCCCCAGGGGTACAGGTCTGTGAATCACCAGGTTTACACACTTCACAGCACTCACCAAAGCACATACCCTCCCCAATGTCCATAATCCCCCCCCTTCTCCCAACCCCCCTCCCCCCAGCAACCCTCAGTTTGTTTTGTGGGATTAAGAGTCACTTATGGTTTGTCTCCCTCCCAATTCCATCTTGTTTCATTGATTCTTCTTCTACCCACTTAAGCTCCCATGTTGCATCACCACTTCCTCATATCAGGGAGATGATATGATAGTTGTCTTTCTCTGCTTGACTTATTTCGCTAAGCATGATACGCTCTAGTTCCATCCATGTTGTCGCAAATGGCAAGATTTCATTTCTTTTGATGGCTGCATAGTATTCCATTGTGTATATATACCACTTCTTCTTGATCCATTCATCTGTTGATGGACATCTAGGTTCTTTCCATAGTTTGGCTATTGTGGACATTGCTGCTATAAACATTCGGGTGCATGTGCCCCTTTGGATCACTACGTTTGTATCTTTAGGGTAAATACCCAGTAGTGCAATTGCTGGGTCATAGGGTAGTTCTATTTTCAACATTTTGAGGAACCTCCATGCTGTTTTCCAGAGTGGCTGCACCAGCTTGCATTCCCACCAACAGTGGAGGAGGGTTCCCCTTTCTCTGCATCCTCGCCAGCATCTGTCATTTCCTGACTTGTTGATTTTAGCCATTCTGACTGGTGTGAGGTGATATCTCATAGTGGTTTTGATTTGTATTTCCCTGATGCCGAGTGATATGGAGCACTTTTTCATGTGTCTGTTGGCCATCTGGATGTCTTCTTTGCAGATATGTCTGTTCATGTCCTCTGCCCATTTCTTGACTGGATTATTTGTTCTTTGGGTGTTGAGTTTGCTAAGTTCTTTATAGATTTTGGACACTAGTCCTTTATCTGATATGTCGTTTGCAAATATCTTCTCCCATTCTGTCAGTTGTCTTTTGATTTTGTTAACTGTTTCCTTTGCTGTGCAAAAGCTTTTGATCTTGATGAAATCCCAATAGTTCATTTTTGCCCTTGCTTCCCTTGCCTTTGGCATTGTTCCTAGGAAGATGTTGCTGCGGCTGAGGTCGAAGAGGTTGCTGCCTGTGTTCTCCTCAAGGATTTTGATAGATTACTTTCTCACATTGAGGTTCTTCATCCATTTTGAGTCTATTTTTGTGTGTGGTGTAAGGAAATGGTCCAATTTCATTTTTCTGCATGTGGCTGTCCAATTTTCCCAACACCATTTATTGAAGAGGCTCTCTTCTTTCCATTGGACATTCTTTCCTGCTTTGTCGAAGATTAGTTGACCATAGAGTTGAGGGTCTATTTCTGGGCTCTCTATTCTGTTCCATTGATCTATGTGTCTGTTTTTGTGCCAGTACCATGCTGTCTTGATGATGACAGCTTTGTAATAGAGCTTGAAGTCCGGAATTGTGATGCCACCAACTTTGGCTTTCTTTTTCAATATCCCTTTGGCTATTCGAGGTCTTTTCTGGTTCCATATAAATTTTAGAATTATTTGTTCCATTTCTTTGAAAAAGATGGATGGTACTTTGATAGGAATTGCATTAAATGTGTAGATTGCTTTAGGTAGCATAGACATTTTCACAATATTTATTCTTCCAATCCAGGAGCAGGAAACATTTTTCCATTTCTTTGTGTCTTCCTCAATTTCTTTCATGAGTACTTTATAGTTTTCCGAGTATAGATTCTGTGCCTCTTTGGTTAGGTTTATTCCTAGGTATCTTATGGTTTTAGGTGCAATTGTAAATGGGATTGACTCCTTAATTTCTCTTTCTTCTGTCTTGTTGGTGTAGAGAAATGCAACTTATTTCTGTGCATTGATTTTATATCCTGACACTTTACTGAATTCCTGTACAAGTTCTAGCAGTTTTGGAGTGGAGTCTTTTGGGTTTTCCACATATAGTATCATATCATCTGCGCAGAGTGATAATTTGACTTCTTCTTTGCCGATTTGGATGCCTTTAATTTCCTTTTGTTATCTGATTGCTGAGGCTAGGACCTCTAGTACTATGTTGAATAGCAGTGGTGATAATGGACATCCCTGCCGTGTTCCTGACCTTAGCAGAAAAGCTTTCAGTTTTTCTCCATTGAGAATGATATTTGCGGTGGGTTTTTCATAGATGGCTTTGATGATATTGAGGTATATGCCCTCTATCCCTACACTTTGAAGAGTTTTGATCAGGAGGGGATGCTGTACTTTGTCAAATTCTTTTTCAGCATCTATTGAGAGTATCATATGGTTCTTGTTCTTTCTTTTATTGATGTGTTGTATCACATTGACTGATTTGCGGATGTTGAACCAACCTTGCAGCCCTGGAATAAATCCCACTTGGTTGTGGTGAATAAACCTTTTAATGTACTGTTGAATCTTATTGGCTCGTATTTTGGTGAGGATTTTCGCATCTGTGTTCATCAAGGATATTGGTCTATAGCTCTCTTTTTTGATGGGATCCTTGTCTGGTTTGGGGATCAAGGTGATGCTGGCCTCATAAAATGAGTTTGGAAGTTTTCCTTCCATTTCTATTTTTTGGAACATTTCAGGAGAATAGGAATTAGTTCTTTAAATGTTTGGTAGAATTCCCCTGGGAAGCCGTCTGGCCCTGGGCTTTTGTTTGTTTGGAGATTTTTAATGACTGTTTCAATCTCCTTACTGGTTATGGGTCTGTTCAGGCTTTCTACTTCTTCCTGGTTCAGTTGTGGTAGTTTATATGTTTCTAGGAATACATCCATTTCTTCCAGATTGTCAAATTTGTTGGCGTAGAGTTGCTCATAGTATGTTATTATAATAGTTTGTATTTCTTTGGTTTAAGTTGTGATCTCTCCTCTTTCATTCATGATTTTATTTATTTGGGTCCTTTCTCTTTTCTTTTTGGTAAGTCGGGCCAGGGGTTTATCAATTTTATTAATTCTTTCAAAGAACCAGCTCCCAGTTTCGTTGATTTGCTCTATTGTTTTTTGGCTTCTATTTCATTGATTTCTGCTCTGATCTTTATGATTTCTCTTCTCCTGCTGGGCTTAGGGTTTCTTTCTTGTTCTTTCTCCAGCTCCTTTAGGTGTAGGGTTAGGTTGTGTACCTGAGACCTTTCTTGTTTCTTGAGAAAGGCTTGTACCGCTATATATTTTCCTCTCAGGACTGCCTTTGTTGTGTCCCACAGATTTTGAACCGTTGTATTTTCATTATCATTTGTTTCCATGATTTTTTTCAATTCTTCTTTAATTTCCTGGTTGACCCATTCATTCTTTAGAAGGATGCTGTTTAGTCTCCATGTATTGGGGTTCTTTCCAAACTTCCTCTTGTGGTTGAGTTCTAGCTTTAAAGCATTGTGGTCTGAAAATATGCAGGGAATGATCCCAATCTTTTGATACCGGCTGAGTCTTGATTTAGGACCGAGGATGTGATCTATTCTGGAGAATGTTCCATGTGCACTAGAGAAGAATGTGTATTCTGTTGCTTTGGGATGAAATGTTCTGAATATATCTGTGATGTCCATCTGGTCCAGTGTGTCATTTAAGGTCTTTATTTCCTTGCTGATCTTTTGCTTGGATGATCTCTTTCTCTAGCTTCTTAAAACAGAAGATTAGGTCAATAGTTTTTAATATCTTTTCCTTATTAAAGTTTTCACTCCAGCTCCTCATGTAGTCTCTTGCTTCTATGTGGGATCATTTCCTTTTACCTGAAAGACCTAGTTTTTATTTCTTTAGCCTAGGTCTGCAGTGAAGAGTATTTTCAGCCTTTTTTCCTAAGACTATCTTTACTGCATCTTCATTTTTATTTATTTAATGTATTTTTTTGAAAATTTTATTTATTTGAGAGAGTATGAACAGAAGGAGACGGAGAAGCAGACTTTCCATTGAGCAGGAAGCCCAAGGCCAGACCCTGAGATGATTATCATTATTGATCTTTATTATTAGTAGCTCTTTGTCCTTGTTTGTCCTGAGAGGAAAATATAGAACGGCACAAGCCTTTCTCAAGAAACAAGAAAAGTCTCAGGTACATAACCTAACCCTACACCTAGAGGAGATGGAGAAAGAACAACAAAGAAACTTTAAACCCAGCAGAAGAAGAGAAATCATAAATATCAGAGCAGAAATCAATGAAATAGAAACCAAAAAAAAAACCAATAGAACAAATCAACGAAACTAGGAGCTGGTTCTTTGAAAGAATTAAGAAGATTGATAAACCGCTGGCCAGACTTTTCAAAAAAAGAGAGAAAGGACCCAAATCAATAAAATCATGAATGAAAGAGGAGAGATCACAACTTAAACCAAAGAAATACAAACAATTATAAGAACATACTATGAGCAACTTCATGCAAACAAATTTGACAATCTGGAATGGATGCATTCCTAGAGACCTATAAACTACCACAACTGAATCAGGAAGAAATAGAAAACCTGAAGAGACCCATAACCAGTAAGGAGATTGAAACAGTCATCAAAAATCTCCAAACAAACAAAAGCGCAGGGGGAGACGGCTTCCCAGGGGAATTCTACCAAACATTTAAGAAGAACTAATTCCTATTCTCCTGAAACTGTTCCAAAAAATAGAAATGGAAGGAAAACTTCCAAACTCATTTTATGAGGCCAGCATCACCTGATCCCAAAACCAGACAAAGACACTACGAAAATAGAGAACTACAGACCAATATCCTTGATGAACACAGATGTGAAAATTCTCACCAAAATACTAGTCAATAGGACCCAACAGTACATTAAAAGGATTATTCACCATGACCAAGTGAGATTTATTCCAGGGCTGCAAGTTTGGTTCAACATCCACAAATCAATCAATGTGATACAATACATTAATAAAAGAAAGAACAAGAACCATATGATACTCTCCATAAATGCTGAAAAAGCATTTGACAAAGTACATCATCCCTTTCCTGATCAAAACTCTTCAAAGTGTAGGGATAGAGGGCACATACCTCAATATTATCAAAGCCATCTATGAAAAATCCACAGCAAATATCATTCTGAGTGGGGAAAAACTGAGAGCTTTTCCCCTAAGGTAAAGAACGTGGCAGGGCTATCCACTATCACCACTGCTATTCAACATAGTACTAGAGGTCCTACCCTCAGCAATTAGAAAACAAAAAGAAATTAAAGGCATCTAAATCTGCAAAGAAGAAGTCAAACTATCACTCTTTGCAGATGATACGATACTATATGTGGAAAACCCAAAAGACTCCACTCCAAAACTGCTAGAACTTGTACAAGAGTTCAGTAATGTGTCATGATATAAAATCAATGCACAGAAATCAGTTGCATATCTATACACCAACAACAAGACAGAAGAAAGAGAAATTAAGGAGTCAATCACATTCGCAACTGCACCCAAAACCATAAGATACCTAGGAACAAACCTAACCAAAGAGGCAAAGAATCTATACTCAGAAAACTATAAAGTACTCATGAAAGAAATTGAGGAAGACACAAAGAAATGGAAAATTCCATGCTCATGGGGTGGAAGAACAAATATTGTGAAAATGTCTATGCTACCTAAAGCAATCTACACATTTAATGCAATCCCTATCAATATACCATCCATTTCTTTCAAAGAAATAGAACAAATAATCCTAAAATATATATGGAACCAGAAAAGACCTCAAATAGCCAAAGGAATATGGAAAAAGAAAGCCAAAGTTGTTGGCATCACAATTCCAGACTTCAAGCTCTATTACAAAGCTGTCATCATCAAGACAGTATGATACTGGCACAAAAACAGACACATAGATCAATGGAACATATTAGAAAGCCCAGAAATAGACCCTCAGCTCTATGGTCAACTCATCTTCGACAAAGCAGGAAAGAATGTCCAATGGAAAAAAGACAGCCTCTTCAATAAATGGTGTTGGGAAAATTGGACAGCCACATGCAGAAAATTGAAATTGGGCCATTTCCTTACACCACACATGAAAATAGACTCAAAATGGATGGAGGACCTTAATGTGAGAAAGGAATCCATCAAAATTTTTGAGGAGAACACAAGCAGCAACCTGTTTGACCTCAGCTACAGCAACATCTTCCTAGGAGCATCGCCAAAGGCAAGGGAAGCAAGGGCCAAAATGAACTATTGGGATTTCATCAAGATCAAAATCTTTTGCACAGCAAAGGAAACAGTTAACAAAACCAAAAGACAACTGACAGAATGGGAGAAGATATTTGCAAATGACGTATCAGGTAAAGGGCTAGTGTCCAAAATCTATAAAGAACTTAGCAAACTCAACACCCAAAGAACAAATAATCCAATCAAGAAATGGGCAGAAGACATGAACAGACATATCTGCAAAGAAGACATCCAGATGGCCAACAGACACATGACAAAGGGCTCTACATCACTCGGCATCAGGGAAATACAAATCAAAACCACAATGAGATATCACCTCACACCAGTCAGAATGGCTAAAATTAACAAGTCAGAAAATGACAGATGCTGGTGAGGATGCGGAGAAAGGGGAACCCTCCTCCACTGTTGGTGGGAATGTAAGCTGGTACAACCACTCTGGAAAACAGCATGGGGTTTCCTCAAAATGTTGAAAATAGAACTACCCTATGACCCAGCAATTGCACTACTGGGTATTTACCCTAAAGATACAAACATAGTGATCTGAAGGGGCACATGCACCCGAATGTTTATAGCAGCAATATCTACCATAGCCAAACTATGGAAAGAACCTAGATGTCCATCAATAGATGAGTGGATAAAGAAGAAGTGGTATATATACACAATGGAATACTATGCAGCCATCAAAAGAAATGAAATCTTGCCATTTGTGATGATGTGGATAGAACTAGAGGGTATTATGCTTAGTGAAATAAGTCAATCGGAGAAAGACAACTATCATATGATCTCCCTGATATGAGGAAGTGGAGATGCAACATGGGGTTAAGGGGGTAGGAGAAGAATAAATGAAACAAGATGGGATTGGGAGGGAGACAAACCATAAATGACTCTTAATCTCACAAAACAAACTGAGGATTGCTGGGGGGGGGTGTTGGGAGAGGGTGGTTAGGTTATGGACATTGGGAAGGGTATGTGCTATGGTGAGTGCTGTGAAGTATGTAAACCTGGCAATTCACAGACCTGTACCCCGGGGATAAAAATATATTATATGTTTATGTTAATAAAAAATAAAATTTAAAATAAAAACCTCATTTCCAATATCTAGCAAATACAAATGCCTCAGCTAGGTAATAATAACAATTGCTAAAATTTATGGAGCACATGTAATATGATAATTACCATTTTAATCTCTTTACATCTACTATATTTTTAAAATTTAAATTCAATTAACTAACATATAATGTATTATTAGTTTCAGAGGTAAAGGTCAGTTATTCATCAGTCTTATATAATGCCCAGTGCACATTACATCATGTGCTCTCCTTAATGTCTGCTATTTATTTTTACATTTTTAAGACCATAACTCTCTTTTGTGGAGTTTTCTTTGTTCTTTCTACATCTTTTGTTCTTTTTTTTTTTTTTTGAAGATTTTATTTATTTATTTGAGAGAGAGAGAGAGCACGTGAGAGCATAAGCAGGGAGAAGGGCAAAGAGAAGCAGACTCCCTTCTAAGTAGGGAGTCTGATGTGGGGCTGGGTTCCAGGACCTTGAGATCATGACCTGAGCCAAAGGCAGACACTTAACCAACTGAGCCACCCAAGTATCCTTCTTTTCTTCTTATTTCTGAGCTCTCTCTGTGTGTACGCACTTTCTTTTGCAATTCTTTATTTATATCTTTGTTTAAAGCATTTTTAATATCCAACTAATTATTTTGCCATCTTAAGTACTTGATTTTCCAATCCTTTTGTTTGTTTTTTTCTGTTGACTCTAACGTATAATTGTTTTCTTACGAATTTTGAAATTTCTAATTGTGAATATATCTTTACTTGAATTTTTCAGGGGGAATTGTGTGTGACCTGAGCTAATGGTTTACCTTTCTAAAGTGATAATCACATTCTGCCAGGTTCCTTAGTGATATCATCAACCCAAGATTAATTTTTTTAATATTTTATTTTGTTTTATTTTTATTCAAGTATAATTAATGCACAGTGTTATGTTAGTCAGGTGTACAATATGATTCAACAATTCTACGTATCACCCAGTGCTCATTGTGTTAAGCCTAATCTTAATCCCCTTTACCTCTTTCATCCATCCCTCCACCAACCTCCCCTCTGGTAACAACCAGTTTGTTCTCTATATTTAAGAATTTCATGTGTTTGTTTTTTCTTTGTTTGCTTCTTAAATTCCATATATGAATGAAATCATATTGTATTTGTCTTACTCTGAGTGACTTATTTCACTTAGCATTATGCCCTCTGATCTATCCATGTAGCTGCAAATGGCAAGATTTCATTCTTTTTTATAGGTGAGTAATATTCTATCATCTGTATATGACACATTTTCTTTATCCATTCATCTGTGGGTGGACACTTGGGTTGTTTCCGTATCTTGGCTATTATAAATAATGCTGCAATAAACATGTAAACATAGGGGTGCATATATCTTTTTGACTGAGTGTTTTCATTTTCTTTGGATAAAGACCCAGGATAAAGACCCAGTAGTGGAATTATTGGATCATATGATATTTCTAGTTTTAATTTTTTGAGGAACCTCCATATTGTTTTCCACAGTGGCTGCACCAGCTTGCATTCATGCCAACAGTGCATAGGGTTCCTTTTTCTCCTTATATTTGACAGCACTTTTTATTTCTTATGTTTTCACCGAAGATGAATTTTTATTTTTATTATTTTTTTAAATTTATTTGACAGACAGAAATCATAAGTAGGCAGAGAGGCAGGTAGAGAGAGAGGGGGAAGGCAGGCTCCCTGCTGAACAGAGAGCCCAGTACAGGGCTTGATGTGGGGCTCGGTCCCAGGACCCTGAGATCATGACCCATGAGATCATGAGCTGTCAGGCAGAGGCTTTAACCCACTGAGCCACCCAGGTGCCTCAAAGATGAATTTTTAAATCCATTTCTTGACTCAGGGCTTTCCAGAACATAAGGAGATTATAATTTCAAACTTTAAATTGACATGGGCCACAAGTGTGGAATTCTCATAGGCCCTCGTCCCCCTCTTTTTGTTTCGTTTTGTTTTGTTTTGGTTTTTTGTCATTCAGAGTCCTGAGAGACACATTCCTTTAATACCTCCCTGTGGTGGTGGGCAGAATTTCTCTTGTCCATCCTTGCACCAAGGACATGTTCCCCTGAGGTTTCCAACTTTGTGTTTTCTAATCACTCCCTCATGAGATCCAATGTTTATTTTCCTATCTTCATGTAGACTTTAAAACCAAGGCCTTTGGGTTAGAAAACCCCCAAATTAGTGTTCTTACCTTATATTCATCACCTTGTGTTCACAAAAGCCACAGCTTTAGTTAATTACAGTTGAATTTTCAGTTCCCTCTTTTTTCTTTTCTCCTTAAAATTGCATTTCCCCCAATTTCTTGAAAACTCCAGCAATATAGTTATAATCCTTTTTATATTGCTGTTTTTCACATTTCTACATATTTTTAGAAGAATTTCAGGTGTAACTTTTGTATTGTCATAACTGGATATTAGGAATTTTCTGTCATGCCTTTTCTTAAATTCATTGATCTTCAATTGTTTTTATTTTTGTCATAGTGTCTCAAACTTTTTGACTTTGATTATTTTTTTCTGTCACTTCTGGATCTTCCTCTCTCTGACTTCTGTCTTGTTATTGTTGTTTTCTTTCTGTTTAAGAATGCTGTGTTGTCTCATATAAGACAAAAATTAGAAAGATGCTTTCCAAATCTTTGTACTATCTTCAAATATACAGAGATTTTTTTTAGTTTAAATGCATAAAAATATGGAATGTTTCACGAATTTGTGTGTCATTATACAGAGATATTTTTTTTTAACTTAACACATGATTGTCTAGAAACTTATGTAGGAAGTAAAGCAATATATATCTGCAGTGCATAAAACTAGTATTTTGATTTCAATACTTTCATGCCTCTGTAAGGAATTATAGACCCTTGGGATTCTTCCTGGAGATAATCTATGGCAATCTATGGTGGCCAAATGGTTAAGTTGTTTGGCTTCTGCAGCTGGCCACTTGGTTTGTCAAGGATTCCTAGCAATACTAGATTTATTATTTTCTTGTTTTTGATATCCTTTATGAGAATTTTCAGGTATTTATGTACTTAAGGCATTTATCTTAGCTTCCTATGTTAGGAATCATCTCCCAAATTATACCATCAAAATCACAAAATACATGATTGTTTTGAAGATGTGAACAGGGATGTTAAAAACCAAATAAAACCCTCAAACGATCTCCTGTTTATATTTAATGCTTTTCATAGGATACTCAGTGCTGCTGATCTGATTAGGCCAGAAATAAAATTCAGTACTTGGAATGATACATCAAAACCAAACTTTAAGAGTTCTTTAATTTTCAATTCAATAATGGGTAATCAATGATATAAAATTGAATATGAATGTGATTTTTAAAATGTAGTTCTCATTTCATAAAGCTGTTTGTACTGATAGAAACTGCAATACAATAATAAAAAATACATTTATTTCAAAGGTGGAAGAAAATTATATTTATTTTGTCTTTAATGTGTATGTTTGACACTAGAAAATATGCAATAAGTATTTAAAACTCAATACAATAGGTATTCCAGAGCTTGTTTTAAAAAATGTAGTAACTAGTTCCATGTCTCTGGTAAAACATTCCTTGATGATTGCTGTTGAACTCAAGAGTTTTTCTGAGTGAAGGTGTTACTTCATCTCACATTTTCTTTTTACAGACAAAACAATAACTTAGTACACTAAATACTGATTGTTAATTATATAATAGCACATTATTATAAGTATCTATGGCATACTAAATTTGTGTGTGTGTGTGTTACCATTTTTGGCCTATTTAAACCATATTATGGAAAAAAATTATGAGTTGACCAGAGGTGGTGAAACATGTTTATGATTCTGCTTCAGCAAGAACAACACAGGCCTTTGGTAGATGATATAAAAATAACTATTGTTTCATTTGGAAAATAAGATTCAATTTTGAATTTAGAAACACTTTATAAGGGATTTTACTGATTACATATGAGCATTATCTTTTCTTACTTAAGAAGTTAATTTTAAGAGATTCAATTATTCAGATGGAGGTTTTAGAAAAATATTAAAAATTGAATTAAAAAATGTTCGACTTTAAGAGGGATAAGCTTCAATTATGTAGAAAACTCACATACATATAACACTTATTTTCCCAGGAATGCTTAGATGAATGAAGAAGTAGTTTAATTGTGGAGGAAAACAAATAAACCTGTTTCTTAAAATGAATTCCTATTTGCAAGGATGAAGGAAGAATGGGTCATAGAAAGTGCAGCCTCCGATGGTCCTATTCCTTAGTCATTATGCTGCTTGTGAGGCTGTCCAATGAGAAAGTATGTCAAACAAACATATTCAATTTTTCTTCACCTGAAAAACCAGAATACTAAATGATTAAATCTCTGCAATAAGCCTAGCATACTGATCAAATTTTCCTAGCACTTTTTCAAGCTACTTTCCTAAACAATTTTTAAAAAGTAGAATAGTCAAGGAAAATTTCCTTGCCAGCTTGACTTAAGCATATTGAAGCAGCAGTAACAGACATGATTGTCCCAGCCTTTTCACTGTGTAAATCCAGGCAGGAGTGCCGAGAACATCAAAGGGGTCAAAGGGATAGTTGAGGTTTTGTGTCCCAACTTGTCTCTATTCTCTCTTTGGTAGCTGATCCCATCTGTCTCCAAAGCTGAGTATAGCTTGTTCTATTGTAAGTATTGTTCACAAGTCACCTAAGTAAAGATTAAACTTGTGGCTCTTTTCCCACATGCTCAGTCTGGTGTTAAAATGTAGAAATGGGCATGTACTTGTACAAGCAAAGAGTCATAAATAATGTTACTTTGTAATCCAGAATAACAAATAAATTTGAAAGATATCAATGTTTGAAACATTTTATTATATTTTCTCTCCTTTTTAAATTTTTAGAGATTGAGGTAGCTGAATTAGGTTGTAATAGCTACTCTGTGGGGTGATTTTGAGGCTAGAGATTTCATAAGCTTACAGAAAATACTTGATACAGTGACTGATGAGGGATAAGTAATAGTTATGAATCATCATTATCTTCTGACCATAATGAGATTCATTAGCTGAAGATAAGTGCTCTCTATGGAAGGGTACTTGTTTTTTGTCTCCCAGATCTTCACTGATTTTCTAATTCCTTTTTAAGCATAAGGATGATGGCTTCCATGTACTGAACAAGTACCCCATACCAAGCTTTGTTGTAATCGTGTTACATTCATGATGCTGTGATGCCTTATGATAAAATTTCCCATAGCCAAAGAGCTAGATATTTAACAAGAACATAATAGTATTTAGAATTAAGAAACAATTTGTCATTTGTCCTTAGGCTAAGTTTTAGGGGAAACCAGAGTTAATGTACTTTAATAAGTCTTCCTGAAGTATATACTATTCTAAGAGAGCTCTAAATTATTGACTTAAAGTATGCAGGTGGAGTCTAATGTGAATTAAACTATGTCTGTGTACATCATTTTTTCTTCTGATTTATTTATAATTTTCAAGTATTCTTTATTATTTTGGTCACAATCCAAGAATTGTTTGACATTGGCATTTAAAAGATTTTTCAAAATTAAAACAGGTAAGTTAAATTGCTTTTATGCTCTGTGAACACTCCAGCTTTGTTCATTATAGAAAATGGGGGAAGTACAAGTCATTTGATTGCTCTTTAACCTTTCATTATATCGACAATCTGTTATTGCCTAGCATCAATTCCATTCTTCTCAGAAGGTGGCTTGGCATTTTTGTGGTGTTTTCAATCTAAGGAGATAAATCTGCATCTCCATCTGGATTGACCAGATGAGGCTCCCTTCAGAGCCAATTAACACTTTACCGATGGGGTCACCTCAGCATGGTATGAGGTGCTTTGCACCTCCAGGGCTACCATAAACTGTCTCTACAATGCCTCCAGATGCTCCAGGACTAGAAACCAATCAATCTTTTACTTAAGTAGTTAGCATGCCTACCCCAGGGTCCTAGGAAGACACACAGCAACAACACTGAAAGAGGTATATGGCTTTCCAAGCCAGAGACTTTTGAATATTCTTTTGTTAGCCTCTTCACATACTTACACAGACCGAGAAGGTCATGTCTTCATGACCCACAAGAAGGCAAACAAGGCTTGGTGGGCAAGATGCAAGCCCCACTCCTTTTCAATTTTATAGTCATGTACACATATTGTTAGAATTTCCTCAGTAGCTTGACTAGAAATTTCTCAACAACTTCAATCATGACAACTGAAAAGCCATAAATCAACATGAAAAGCCTTCCAGGGCCCAGTCCAGGGTAAGAGTTAGAGGTCACACTTGTTAATATGCTAAAGGCATGGTCATGCCAACTCTGACACCACTGGATGCTGCTCACGGCATCTCTCTGTGGTATCCTGGCTGTACCTGGGCTATCTGCGGTTATTTCTATAGGAATCCAGACTTGACTCACAGATTGCTGAGGCTTTTTTTGCACAGGCATCTTAATTTAATGAAGCAATTCTCTTTAATTCTGCTTTAGCTGGGAAAGAATGCAAATTAAATATTCTTTGTAAGGAAGCTGGGAGGAGTGACAAGTGAAGGGGAAAAAAGAGGGAAAAAAGGCACGGGGGAGCATGGCGGAGGCACGGCGTTCCCTCAGGTGGCTGGCTAACTAGCTCAGCCTTTGTATAGACACTGTCTGCCTGTGGGATGGAGCTAAGAGACAGAAGAATGACAGTCTGGAGGAAGAAAGAAAGACAGTAATTACGGGATGCGTGCGATTAGTGCGGTAGCCAGAGAAATTAAGCCACAAGTCCTAGGAATCTTCCCTTCTGTATGGTACCTGCAGAGGGAGAGAAAAGGCCTCACTACAGAGTGCAGTTGGAATCCACTCCCTGCCAGCTCAGCTTGATTGCTTTCTGGGATACCTACTGTGGAGGTTCAGCAGCTCGACCTTCCTTTCAGTGGCGCTATATTGTCCTGCCCTGAAAAAAAAGCAGATTAAGAATTTACAGGGATCCCTCCATCACTGGCCTCTGACAGGAACACTCAGGGAGCTGATTTTTCATGGTTCAATTTGCCTGGGGCCAAGATTCTTATCAAAATGTATTTGGTTAACGTAAAGTGCCATTGCAGATTTAAGAAATATCTATTTTCCCATTAAACTTTCTTTCTCATTTATTCCCCCATCATCCTCTTGTTTTTGTGGGTGGTGTTCTTCCCAAGCTACTTTACTATTATTATTATTCTTTGAAAAATACATACATTTGAGTTCCGGTTTATAGATGAGCAGTAAATCATGTCAGTAAAGAAGTTTGTAATTATTTTGCAGGGAGGTAAATTGTAATCTAACTGTCTTGAGTGTGAGATATTCCCAGCTATCATTCAGATCATATTTCAGTTGTTTAATTCAGTTAAAGCCTTTAATTAAAAGCTGTAAGTTTGCTGAACAATTGAAAAACGCTTTTTATTAACATGAAAACCATTTGAAATTTCTTCAGACTGGGAGAAAACGAAGGCTACTCAAAGTCCCTCTGACTTTAAGGTGTTTTTGAGAGTTGTTTCAGATAGCAGAGGGGAGGGGTTAGTCAGATTTTGTGCTGGGGAAAATGTCCAGCCTCTGGATGGACATTATCATGAATAGTTCCCATTAGGTCAGAGTATTTCCATCTTCTTTTTTGCCTCTTTTAGTTATAAGTAACTTGCCATCAACCATTTTAGCATCCCTAATTTTATTAATATTTTTGTTGAAATTTTGAGGTTGTACCAGTAAATGAATTATTGTACTTTACTTGCTCATGGTACACCCAAAACTGAAGAGATTATTTAAAGTTGTGTGTTTTGCTACCAAGGAAGTAAAAAACTAGAAATCATGTTCACTGGAAATAAGAAAGCTTAGCAGATGGTTGTAATAATTTTCCAGGAGGAGGAAATGAAACGTCTTTGTCTCCTATTCGTATTGGTGCCACCTGGTGTATCTAGATCCAGAACAGACGAACTCATCAGCTGGTTCAGCAATAATGCCACTATTTATGATTTTTGATATATTGTATTTTATTACATTATTTACTGCTTTGAAACAAGTAGTTTGAGATTTATTCATTGACACCCATTCTTTAAAAACATTCAATATAAAACACACATAGGCTCTTGTTCTTACCTCATTCTGGAGGGATTTATATCTCGGTCTGTCCTATTATAATATCTTTAAACACAGATCTTGATCCTTATTATAATGAGATTCTAGTGATGTTAGTTCTAGGAAATGTGCTTCAGAAATACAGAATGATGGCCCCATTGACCTACTATTTCTGATAGCATCTCATCTAATTCATTCTTACTTTCCTTCTTGCAATGTGTGGAACGAACAAAGGAGGAAGACTGACATACAGTTTAGTAGCTCAGAATGACTTACTTCACTTTTCAATCTGCTTATTAATGATTAGATGGTTTCAATGAAAGATGTACATTCTTGTTTTAGTTATTTTGCACTATCCATTGATTATATATATATATATATATATACACATATGTATATATAGATATATAAAATTTATTTGACAGAGATCACACGTAGGCAGAGAGGCCAGCAGAGAGAGAGGAAGGAAAGCAGGCTCCCTGCTGAGCAGAGAGCCTGATGCAGGGCTCGATCCCAGGACCCTGGGATCATGACCTGAGCTGAAAGCAGAGGCTTTAACCCACTGAGCCACCCATGCGCCCCAATAATATATATGAAAAATCCAGTGGGAGTTCTCATTAAGAAATGCTCATGATTTTTTTGCAGCGAAGATCTATTGCTAGATCGGACAGTCCTTCTCATTACACTCTAGCAGGTTAAGCTTCTACGACATTACTCTTTGTGACTTGAAAATGTTCAGTTTTCCTTTCTTGGTGTTATTAAGAAAAAATTTTACTCTAAAGCGCTAAAATAATGCTGTGGCATTCTTCTAAGTCATGAATGAATGCTTAAATGGGGTGGGTGGGGTGGGAAGTAAAAAAAAAAATGAAGTCAGACATTTGAAACTCAAAGTCAGTTGTTTACTAATATATCTCATTGAGAAGACAAAATAAATAGGGTGATTAAAGACTAAAGTGACTCATTTATACATCTGATGCTAATGAATCGTTGGAAAATTGTGCAAAAAAAAGTCACGCTGAAAAAAGTTATAAAACATGATCATTTGGCCAGAACAACATCAAAAAAATTACTGAAATGCTGCCCAGCCTAAAGGGTGTATTCATCTACAGTTCCAAATTAGTTAGCTGGGACAGATAGCTATGTTGAGACACAGAACAGTGTCAAAGTGAGTAGTGAGTATGTTGTGATGTTACCAGTGTACAGCAGAGAGTGCTAGCTTTATTGAAACAAAACTATCCAGCAAGTTCAAGTCTGTGTTAATTTACCAGTGAAGAAAAGAAAAAGAGCCAAGGGAGAAAAGAAAAAATAAGGAAACTGGCTGTTGATAGCTCGCACGCACTTTTAAGCCATAAAGGACTTTTTGAAGTTCTAACAGAAACGTCCCTGTGGAACAATGATAACAGGAGAGACAGACATTGATGTGTAAATGACATCATCACCCAAAGCCACTTTCACTCAACCAGAGTCCTGGATCATTTGGGGTTCAAAGGGACTCTAATCTGACCCTGTTCATATTTTTTTCCTCCTAAGTTCTTGCCAGAAATGAAGGAAGCACAGTGAGGCTTGTTCATGTCAGCTTTGCCTGTCTTGACCTGGAAACTGAGAGTCATGTAACTAGACAAGGGCTGCCCAGAGTTCAGAGATTTTAGGATCAAGTTTATGAAGACACTGGCCTAGATTTAGATAAGGACAGTAGTTGAAATTAGTGTTACATAAGCTTGAACAACTATCTATCTCAGGAGATGTCTAATACTTTGACAGAAACATGAAGTTGTATCTGCAGTTTATAAATAAATGCGAATTTATCATAATGTTGCTGGAACTTTCTGTGAAAGGAAGAAAGCTGCTTATTCTCCTGCCCTGAAAAATCTCTCTTGTCTCCTTCCAAATAATTCAATGCTATATAATTTGGTGTTTTATGTATCATACGAATCAACATTCTACTTTTCAGTGGAAGATAAACTTTTTAACAGAATGAAGAAGGTACCTCCAACTTCTGAGTCATTGACTGGAATTCTTAGGAATCACCACCTTTTGAAAAAATGGATATTAATGACAGTTTCATCTAACTTTTCAAATGTAGTGTAAATGACTTGGCTACACACCTAGAGTGGTGCATAAGTCGGGATTCATGAAACCCAGAATTGTAGAAATTATACTGGAAGGACAAATGAAACAATGTTGTTTGTCAAATGTTACCCCTTCAATAAGAACCATAGATCTGAAATGTCCCTAAATTCAAACGATAAAATCCCTTCTCAGTATAAAATGTTTATACAGCACAAGCTAATTAGTATTAGAAATATCTGCTTTATTTCCTTTTCTCTGCAGCTTAGACGTCTATCTGAGAGGAAGCTGAGTATACCAAGTGTTCCTTTCAATGTAAGCAGTAAGTAGTTCACTTCCTGTACTCTTTGTGAACTTTGTAATGGTTAAATTGAGCTATATTCAACATGAACTTGTGAATATCTCCCTTTTAATTTTTTTGGCTAGGATTGAAATTCCCATTTAAAATAGAAACTATTTGACTTTCTGTTCTAACACTGTAACAGGTTCTTTAATGGGAGGGTAATATTAATTAGATTTGGTGATTCATTATCTTTGTAAGTTAAATGAGAACTTTATCACTGTACAATATTGCATTTGGTGTGTGTTATTACGTATTTTTCAACCATTAAAATATTATATGATACTTGTGGAAGTCTTTAGTAAGAGTTCTTACAGTAATTATTCAAATATCAAACTAGATTCAGTTTACCTAGTGAGAGTCACCGAGGTGCTATTTGGTTATATTTCGAAGACGAGGTTGCCCTGTAAGTGAATGTGTTTGCATATGCTAATTTGAAATGGGTATATTTTGGCCAGGACTCTAGCTGGCAATTTGACAGTAAGTTAAATGCAAGGTTCCTGTGTAACAGATGGTGAAAAAGAAATGAAAACAGGAACATAGAAGTTGGTGTGCGGTTTGTGGAGGAAGCTAGCTTTGATAAGTCACACAGCAGAGATGCCTGTAAATGTGCTCTCTTCCTTCTACCACTGAAGTCCTCCCCTGTACCCCGTGTTCACCTAGCTGTTCTGTAATCTTTTCCATTCTTCTTCTTAATGAACCTGTCCCCGGTAACTCTACTTCCTGGATATATTAGCATTTTCTCTTCCCACTGACTCTCCTCTTCGTCATTCAAGTTCTGCCAAATTTAACCCCCAAAGCGTACTTGAATCTTGATACTCATCTTTGCATCTTCTTTCATTGGCTCAATTCAGGCCTTAGTCACATGTTTCTCTTCCAGTCTAGGCAAAGTAATGGAGCCTAATCACTCTGCTTTCAGTCAGTCTGTAATACAAATGACAGAACGTTCTGTCTCATCTGTTCTTATCACTTTGCTTCCTAAGGTGGCTCTGCAATGCCTAGAAGATAAAATCCAGCCATTCTTTAAATGCTTCTAGACCCTCTATCATCTGGCACTTGCTCATTATTCCAGCTTCATCTCTTCCTCTCCGTCCATTTTCTGTTTTAAAATATTGGGCTGGCAAACACGTGCTTTCAGAGCCTAGACAGTTAACTGAAAAAAGTGAAGACTGGGTAGAAGAAGGAGGAAGTTCTGGGACCATCTGAAGTATATCTTTGCCCTGCAAAGCACTCATATTTATTTGTGCTAGAAGGAGAAGTCTTCAGGGCAAATGTTTACTCAGCATTACCATTTTGTGACCCATGCTAGTAACCACAAACTGCTCATAATTGCCTGCTTCTGCCATGCTATTTTTTCCTTCCACAGTGCATTAGTTCATGCTATCTCCTTTGTGGATAATGCTCATATGTTACCCCTCACTCACCTCGTCCTCCTCAGGTTAACTATTAATCATTATTCAAGATTTAGATCAAGTAATCATCTCCTCCAAAAATCCATGCATGATCCCTCTTTGATTCCTATAGGTTTCCATATAATTTTCTACAGCACTTACTTAATTAATTACCTGACTCCCCTAGTATACTATGAATTCCTTGAGGGAAAAAAAAAATATTGTATTAATTTCAGTATTCTCAGGGTAGAGTGTAGAGCTAGGTATTTAGTAAGTACTCAACAAAAGCATGAAGTTCGTGTTAAGTCACATACAACCATGGCTTAATGCCTTGGGTTAACCTTAGAGTCTGTGGCTATCCTGGAAGTCTATGGAAATATCAAAGAGTCATTTGACACCAGTCACAGAAAGAAAACAGAAATCCTGTCTTGCTAGCCTTTCTATCCCTGGAATCTAAAATTACATCCATCACATGGTGGAAAGGCAGAAGAAAAGGAAATAAAGAAGGAAAGGATTTATTTTCTCAATACAGAAGTGTTGTGGAAGAAAGTGGGGAGACAAGGGGATAACTGAGCTGAAATGAAGAATAGAAATAAAAGCCATTCAGAAGAATGAGGACTTTTGAAATCGTGGTACAAGAAGCCTAGACCAAGAACGGGTAGAACTCAGAAAGTACTGTACTGCTCTGTGTTACCTTTAATTCCCCAACAGGATGTAGATGGATTCTGTTTCAATCCTTCAAGACAGTATCTCCTAGAATAAATCATGTACCCAGATATATTTTCTTCATGTAACAACTCATTTGAATTTTTCCCCATTTTTACTTTTAAGAATGGTGTACAAGAGACAAGAGGAATGTTCTCAAAACTTTAAGATGGGTTCTTCAGCTTTTGGTAAAAGGAGTCACAGTAAAGAGGTCACCTAAATGTGCCATTTCACCACAGGGGCACTACTTTGCCTGGGCATCCTCTGCCATCTACCAGGATCACACTTCAAATGTCCCTGAAGAGCTATGCCCTATAGATACCCGTGATAAATTCAAAGGTCTTAGCAACAAAACACTGATTAAGAATGTAATTAAAAAATTTGAAGGTCCTATGTCTATCTAATTCTATGTACATAGAAGTAAGAGCAGGAGGAGCCTTAATAATTTGATATGATATTTCTGGTTTGAGAAGAGTCATTGAAGAGGATTGTCTAAACACATATCAAACATAATATTTCTTCCCTCTTATGGTAAATGCTATGAGAATGATCAAGATAGGACCTATAAGTCCTTGAACGATAAGTATAAAGAGTAAGTATTTGCCACTTTCCTTGTAACTCATTTTCACAGGGCTACCAAATGCATCTACTGTTTGCCTCACACCAGGGGTGTGTCAATGATGTATTTTTACAAGTGCTTAAATACTGGGATAAAAAGTGTAGTGTTAATGTCAAAGGTGGACTAAAGCACAAAGCTCTACTCCTTGCCAGTTCTCACTGAAGATAAATAGTTTTGCTTTGTAATAACAAAGGATATCCACATCTTCAAGTCAGCTACCTTCCAGATCAGGAAGTTGTTCTCAAGGAGGCCCAGATTAGAGCTGACATGGCCCCAGTGGTGGGTGAGGAGTGTCATTCTGGTTCAAAAGGCAACATATTGTAGAATCCTGACATTTTAAATCAGGCTTTGTAGCGTAATTACCTTTACCAATCTGGATTTGGAATATACTCTCAACTAACACTTTTCAATATATAGCCATTGTATTCTTTCCCCCCCAACTACACCCTAGGCCTTGGATTTCAATAGTAAATGAGCCCATGCACTAGCTAAATTCACTTTGATAGCTAGAAGAGAGAAATCAGGTGGTCCTATTTTTATTTGAGCAAAAATTAAGCGATTTAAACTACATATGTGTTTATATATATATATACATACACAGATATATATGTGGTTATATATTAATATATAATGTATATTATATAACCATAATATATAGTTACATAACACTATGTATCTATATATATAGAAATGTATATACATATATATATATAAATTTTTAACAAGTTCAATAAGGGGATGGAAAATATAAAAAAAATTCTTGGAATTCAGAAGCATGCAAGAACAACTAATCCATTGACTGCAAATGTTGTCTAAAGGGGTTAAAAGAAATCAGACTTCACTGTGGGTTGTTCAAAGGGTATGCATTATGTGCTGTCATTAAAGTATTTTTTTTCTCTGTTAAGCAAGCATCCCCCGCTGGGACATCTCTCTAGTTTGGTGGGAGTCTGGAGTTGTACATGCAGTGTGTGTTATCAGCTAGAAATTACTCCACATAAAAATTTAATGGTATTGTCCTAGCTATTTTTCAATTAGTGCATGTGTTTTATTCACATGATTTTGATTATTGAAGACATGAATTATAACTCTGTGGTAAAGCATGATTGGAGGTCCCCCCCCGCTATAATCTTATGACTGATGAGAAACTCTGAACAACAAAAATGAGTATAAATAAAATAGTCTTACTATTGGTAATAATTCTGAGATGCTAACTTATTTTATGCTGGTTATTTAAGGCTTTCACTCAGATTACCTTTAAACTGCATAATGTTCAACCACTACACCTTTCTTTTTGCTTTCAGCCCTTGTGCTTAAATCCATCAGTGTCATGGAGTGGTACGGTTTTAAAAAATATTTGTAAGGGCACCAAGCCTGAATATTTTGAGAGCACTAAGCAAGCTACACATAGGACTGAACATGTTTTCATGGAGATTAAAACAGATTTTTTTTCTAAGAACGTTATTAAATAAAACCCTGGATACTTTTAAAAGCCAGTGGAACCAGTCAATAGATTGAGCTATTTTGCTTAATTAAATCCATATCTTTTTGCAAGGCTTTTGAAATAGAGTAATCATTGAAAGACCCTAGCCATCTCTCTTGTGGTGTGAGATACTTGTTTTCTTCTTTTTAAAACAAATTAAAATTGTTTATTTTGTAAGATATGTGTTTTTAAAGGAAGAAAGCCTGTGAATTTTGAAAATGTAAATGGATTATCTATTGGACGTTATGATGGAATTAGTCACAAAACAGTTATATTTGTGCCACTCTGTTCTAATTCATACTTTTGTTCAACATTTTTATATCAGATATCTCTAGATGTAATATAAATTTCAGAGTAGATCATTTGTTTGTTTTATGTTCCTCTGATTACTTTGAGACTACTGAATTTTTACAACAACTTGAATTTAATCTAAGAACAACTTTAGGCAAATTTATTTTTCTTAATTTTCTACAAGTCAAATGAATAATGGTTGAACATATGATTTTTTTTCCTTCAAAATTACCTTTGTGAAGAGATTGATTAATTAAGAAGGAATCCTCTGGAGGTGTATTATTCCAATATCTTTCAACACCCCATATAGATCTTATATTTAACATCTTTCTTGTATATAACTCAGAACAGCAGTTTTGAGTATGATAATAAGCATCAATCTATGCCACAATTAGAATGTTAGACAGTGTAAATCTGATATGGTTTATGGTGAAGTATTTTTAAAATTTATCAAATTAAATCTACTCTCTTTCAATCTGTGAATAAACATATTCTCGGATTGTTTTTAATGATCAAAAAATGTGTGTGTGTGTGTGTGTGTTTTGTATTAGATATATGCAAATATTGGGAGGGCAGTGTATTAGTTTCTTTTTGTCCCTTCCCTTCTATTTTCTTTGAGAAATTAAAGAATTACAAAGATGTACAAAAAATAATATAAGAAACATGTTATTCTTACTGCCCCAAATTATCAATTCTGTGTTTTTTTTTAGTTCAGATAAAAAGTTTCAAGTTCCTAAATGTGAATTTTATAAGCACTAATTAGTAATAAATGGTTTCTTATATTTTAATCTGTCATTTCTTTGATCTCAGATATTGAAATATAGTGAGAGAGCTAGAAGAGTCTACAGTGGAAATCCTGCTAGTTTTCCTCAAAGAGAATTTAATAAAGTTGATAATGTTGATAGATTTGGGAGCACTCAGTTGGCAGGAACAGGAGAGGGCCTTTAATTTGGAAAGTTTAGCACACTGGCATAGAAGGAAATGTAAACCAGTTTGCATGCTGCCACATTTCCTCACCATGATTTTATTGCTCTTTCACTATTTTCTCGTACTTCTTGGAAGTAAAATTTCCCTATATTGTTTCATTCAGCTTTTCCTGGGAAGTCCATGTTTTATCTTTTAAATATTATTCTTAAATAAAGATGCTGCATTTTAATTCTTAAAAGATGGATAATTCTGAGAGTGAGGTGGTGGGAACTAGTTTGAATTAGTAAGTAAGTAAGTAAGTAAGTAAATAAATAAATAAATAAATAAATAAAAACAATGTTGAGACTACTGGTCCAAGTCAAATTTCATTGTTCTCTGTTTGGAAGAGGAAAGAAGTTATTTTGCCAACTTTCAAATACAGTTCACTCAAATATTGTCTGCTCCAAGTTTGTGGAGCACATCTCAGAATTATTTTGGCTCAACTCAGCTATGTGACTTTTGGTTTGCTTTTACTTTCAATTCTCTTGGTAATTCTGGAGGAAAGAATGAATTTCACAAAGGAATCTTGTTTGCACATTACAAACCACCTTTTCTACCAAAAAAAAAAAAAAAAGTAATTGTATGATTTATGTTTTCCTGGAAAGAAGGGGCCTAAATTAAAGATAACTGAAATTAGAAAAATGCTATAAAAATACATTCTTTCTTTAAAAGCTTTCATAAAGAAGTGTCTATTATTTTTTTTTCACTGTACCAGTGGTTTTATTTTATTTAGAATAATAAAGATGCCTCAAATTCTATTTAATCTCCACTAATTTAAATGTTTAGATGGATATTGTCACTTACAGTCATATGTGGCTTTGTGGCTGCTGGTGCTGCTCCTCTTGCTGCAGCGGATGTTATTTTGTGTAATGTCAAATTTTGTGACTTACGTTTGTGTAAGTGAAAGGGAGAGTGGAATGTTCTTTCCAGTTTGAATACACACGCATGAATCTGCCCTTTGGTACCTGCTTTTTCAGTTTGTAGTCTGTCACAGGACTTCTTTGCATGATTAGATCTCCCTCATCCTTTTTTCAAAGCAGGTAGTTGCTTATTTTTCAACAAAACTGAAGAAAAACGTAATCCTGTTAACTGTTAGATCATTAAAAATAATTTTTGATGATAGATCACCCAGTGGATTTTGGCATGAAGTGCGGACAAAGTTCAAACAATTTCGGGAAATGTCTATGGAAATAACTTTCCCATTTCCATCTCCTTATTTTATGAGCATCTTTTCCTATGTTACATTTATAAAGGTGAAAAATAGAATTGACTTGATGGTGAGCCATGTTTCATCCTAGTCAAGATGATATATACTTATTAATAGTATATATTTTTGAACCCACTGAAAAAAATGCCTCACTTGTCACATTGCAAGAGTAATTTCTAAAAAAAAATTCCTTTTATGTTTAATAATTAATTATCAAAATTTGAAATCTAGGTTGTGCTTTGACAAATTTTGCACTACTACTAGTATTAATAACTCACTTACTATTAACTCTAGAGACTTTAAGGACAAGAGAAACAGATGGCATTTCTTTCTATTTATACACACACATTAATTTTTTTTGTCAGAGAGGTGTTACAGCAATAAAAGACTTTCAAGCATACAAATATATGAGGTAAAATCATGTCATGGCAGTGGAATCAATATAAGTTCAAGAGAAAATATTAACAATGTAAAATTTAAAGGCAAGATTACCCATCTTTATTTAAATGGATGATAGTTGTATATGTCAAAGTAACAGTTAGGTTCTATTGGTTATATTTAAAAGAGTGATAGAACAACATTATTTTAAAAGTCAATATATTAAAAAAAAAAATAAAAGCCAATATATTATTGTCCAGAAGTTGTATCCTTCACAACTATTTACATTTATAATGACTACTTGATTTAGATTTTAATCTGAAACAATTTGAGGGGGCATCTAACTTTCAAAATTCTTTTGGTGTTTGTGAACAAAAACATTTGAACACCAGTATCCTATGCCAAATCACAACTTATTTGCCTGAGGTTTTGCCATTTGCTTCACTCTTATCCAACCTTTTTATTTGACCACTATAGGTCATGACATAGGCCTGAGTCATTGTGAATTAGTCATCCTTCTTTGGGCACTTAAATTAGAGAGGTGTCACCTCTTCTTTCTGGTTCATACCTATGTCACAGCTATTATGATGTCTTCTGTTAAAAGTCTAGCCCTCCTTTAAGGCTGAACAAAAAGGTTGCCTCTTCTTTGGTATTGCCCATAGTCATCACAGCTGAAAGTAATTACTCTTTGTATCTTTTAAGAATTAGCTTGAACCACTTTATGACACTTATCTGACACCTTCTTTTAGGTAGATTCTGAGAATTTCTTTTCCCACATAAACTCTAATGTGGAGAGACAGTGTCTTTCCTGAGTTTATATGCCTCATAGTGTCAAATATAGAGCCTAATACATAGAAGGATCATTTATTAAATGGATAAAGGAATGAATTAGATATATTAAAAGGGAAATTATATCAAAGTTCCTTTGATGTGGCTTTCTTGTAACCTCTGTCTTGGAAATCAGAGGAGATATTGCGATCAGCAGGATGTGTATAGACCAATGAGGGGGACAGAGTCAACGTTGAAGAAACCATAACAGGAAAAAATATTTTAGATAGCTAAACTTATTGAAATTGGGAAGAAATGACATCAAGAGCAGTCAAGACTAGAAGGAAATAAACGCATTTTCAATTTGTTATGCTACAAAATCGGGTAGGAGTGATTTTTGCAGGGGATGGGAGAGAAAATGAAGGACTGAAACAATAGGCAAATACATAAGAACAACATCAAAGGGGATGGAAGGAAGCTGGAGACTTGGTCAAGAGATTTTTTTTTTTTTTTTTTTTTTTCTGATCCAGCTTGTAGGAATCTAATCTAAGAAGTGTATGGCCAGAACAGCTGTACCTTTAATGGTTTTATTGCTTTTTTTCACAGCGTGAGTTCCAAAGTAATCAAATTACTTAGACAAATAAAAAGGGTTTTTTCCATTCCATTTTCTCATAAGATTTTTGTTTTGTTTAGTTTTTATTGGGGAATAAAATATTTCTCAACTTTTCTGAATTTTAAAATAGTGTTCCAGAGGACAGCTATCTATAATCTAGAACCTATGAGTTGTTTCATTCCTCAAATAGTGCTTTTAATGGTCTCATAACACTTGAGCCAACACGACTCCCAGAACCAGAAGTCCAGTGTTGTTGAAGCAGTGTCTTCTGGGGATCTATTAATGTCAGGTTTTTTGGTGTGTGTGTGTGTGGGTGGGTGTGGGTAACATGCAAAGCCCAGGTTTTTGACATGGAGAGTGCATTTTGGGAGCTAATCTATTATGCATTCTTACACTTTTCTGTTTTGGAAGAGGGCAGTATTTATCTAAACACTGCTTTTGTTTGCTCACTGATCTTGAATTCTTAAAGAGGAACCATACTCCATTTGGTAACTGATAGCAAAAACCCAAGACTTTCAAAAGCAAATTTTATTACAAGAATAATGAGATTAGAAAAAGTCTAGTGAAGAGTTTCCAGTAATTACATAACCCTTATAAGGAAGCAATAACAATTAATTACCAAATTCTGAGCGGAAAACTTAACCTTTGAAAAATATATGTTAATGAAATGCAGTCTTTCCCGGAATATATAGGACTTATACTGTGATTTTGAAGGTTTTTGAGATTTGTATTTTAACAGAGAAGCATTTTCTTCTTCCCTACCATACCACTGGAGAAATAGAAATCCAAGAAGAGAGAGACAGAAAGGTATATAAATATATAAATCTCTATCATTTACAGATATAATAGAATTGCCTGCACACATGTACAGTCTTATCTGTATTCATGGGCTTGTAGTTTAGATGAAAAAGCTAATAATGTAAATCAAGATGTCCTGTGCATTTGGATGTGCCTGAAAAATCATTTGTAATGGTTGCACATTAAGATAGTCTTATTCTAATAATAATACACATTAGCTACCATGATTATGAGAAACCTTTTTTACATTAGGGTTGATTTAGGAAAAATAAAATATAGTCCACATTTTTATTAATTTAAGATAAAAATAGCTTTAATGAATTACTGGGAGGGGTAACATTATCATATAGTTTAGAATGCTTGCTTTATTAAGTAGAACAATATGAATAAAAATTGATATTCTCAAAGATCAGTTAGTTATTTAAAAGTCATTTATTGAGCACCTACTGTATGTTGGGTAGTATTCTAATCACTGAACAAAACAGACAAAATCTTTGCTCTTTCGTAACTTACATTGTTTGTGACAGATGGATAGGCAATAAACAAATACAAGATATATATAATAGGTATCAATACTATGAATAATAGAAACTAGGATAAAGGACATAGTGAATTACAGTTCTAAATAAGTGTTCTTTCCTATGGGTTTGGCCAGGGAAGTCTTCCCTCTGTCTCTGGACAGAGTGAGGGAAAAAAAAAAAAAATCCCTGACAATCTCCAGGGGCTAAGATTTCAGAAGGAAGCAGCAGTGAGGCACACCTGAGTTTGTGTTCTGGAAAACAAACAAACAAACAAACAAAAAACCAAGAATCCAGACCTGTACCCCTGGGGATAAAAATATATGTTTATATAAAAAATAAAAAATTAAAAAAAAAGAAAAGCAAGAGTCCAAATTAGAATAGAGTAAGCAAAGGGGAAGATTGAATAAGATAAGGTGGAAGGGAAGCCAGGGGTAAGATTATAGGTGCCTTGAAGGAGATGAGTAGGATCTTAGTTTATTTGGAGTGAGCTGGAATTATTGAAGGATTCTGAGCAGATGAGTGACATGGTCTAACTCCTTGCTATGTGGAGAATAGATGATCGAACAAAATTAAAGCAAGATACCTAAATAGGGGCATTATAATAATTTGTAGGAGAGATAAGAGGGCTCAGGCCAGAATGATAGCAGTGGAGATGGAGAAAAATGGTAGGATTCTGCATTGATTTTGAAGGTATAGCCAGTGAAGTTTTGAGGATGTGAAAGGATACAGAGAATGTGTTATTTATGCATCACTTCAGAGGAAAATATGCCCCTTTTGAGAAACCTCATGAACTCTCACAAAGAGTAAATGAAATCTTTATGGCTGCTCTGCTCTGAGGACAGTGACTGTAAGAGTTGAGGCAAGAAGACTAGAGAGGAGATCAACAAAATTAACCTGGTGAGACTCTTGGAACAACTGTGTAAAGTCAGGGAGAAAATTTTATTGCTTCAGTTTTAGAGATGCAGATGAGTTCTGGGGAGGTTGCATGTCTCAGTCACGGGTAGAGTTCTAATGGGGAGAGTGTGGATAAGAATATAGACTGGCTAACCCCAGTTGTAAAAACACTGCCACAAAAACCAACACTGTGTTTATAGTGGTCATTCTATGTGTAGGTTATTGAACATCTTTCTGGGCATAAGCTTCACAAAAGCAGAAGTTTTTGTTTTGTTCAGTGGAGAGTTTCAAGAGCCTGGAATAGTGCCTGGTACATAGTAGCAGGCTACTTCATCAAATATTCCTAAAATGAGGGGCACCTGGGTGGCTCAGTGGGTTAAAGCCTCTGCCTTCAGCTCAGGTCATGATTCCACGGTTCTGGGATCGAGCCCCGCATCAGGCTCTCTGCTCAGCAGGGAGCCTTCTTCCTCCTCTTTCTCTGCATGCTTCTCTGCCTACTTGTGATCTCTGTCTGTCAAATAAATAAATAATATCTTTAAAAATATTCCTAAAATGAAAAGAAAAATCTGCACCTTGCTTGCTAGGCTGATATGCCTAGCTCAAGTGAAATCTGAGCATTAATCTAAACCAGAAGTGGCCTACCCTCACTTTAAAAGTGACATTAATTTAGGATTGTATAGGTAAATTAGAAATATTTTGGTTTTGGTCCTAGATTAGAACTGTGAACTATACTCTATTACCATTAGAACATGGAACTATGCTCTAATATCTTATTTCCTGCTCTTTTATCATGCTCAATTATTCTATAAGATTAATGCTATTAATTAGTTATCTGTGAAAGAGAAAGCCAGCTGATCACCAAAAATTCATGCTCCCCTTTTCAAAGGATAGCCTAGCCAGGGACTATAATTCGTGTGTGCTATTTACCTAGATATAGCCATGTGATTCATTCCGTCCACTGGAATATGAGAGCAAATGGTTATAAGGAGTTCCTTATTTGCTAGCAGAACCATTTGATTGATGCGATTTGGACACAGATTTATTATCTGACAGGAATTGGAATATTTTAAGTGAGAAATGAACATCTACTATCAATGAAAAAATTTTTCGTTATAGTGGCCAACGTTACTTAACCAAGTGGATACCAGAAGTTGTGTCACTGCTTAAAAAAAAATAGGTAACTTTGACCTAAAGATTGGATGATGATAAAACAGATATTAGAGGTTGGGGCAGTGGAGATGCATGTTTTGCACCTGCAGGGCTTGTGATAAAACTGTTGCCTGTGGTGACTTTGAAGTTTGGCCATATGCCTTCCAAGCCTATGGCTCTAGGCCCAGAAATTGGAAAACAGAATATTATAGTTTGTGTTTATTGTTATTTTCTGCATTTTACAAGATATTATAAGAAAGAGATGCATTCAAACAAAACTTGACTAGCTTTAAGAGCATAAATAAAGGGCAATAGATAAAATCCAGAAATCTCTGACCTCATAAGATTTGGAAAAACTTAAGACTCTGGACCTCAATTTAGATGAGATAAGGTTGATAAAATCCATTACAATTTCAGCTAAACTGTTGAGCTCAACATTGTCGAGAAGGTAAAAGAACTTTGTCATTATTAACAGGGAATTCCCTAGAAGTAAACAAACCCAAAACCTACTACCTTTGAACCTACTAACTGTATTGGCAAGGGAGTTTTGAGCCAGCGTCTAATCAGAGAACTTCTGTCATTCAGGGCAAGGATCTTCACAATACCTGCCCCTCGCAGGACTTCATTATTACTATGGACCGAGAACACCATGTGTTTCCCATTCTTCCTTTTCCTCATTTGGAATTTTTATGGTGATTATCCTGTCTCTGCTTTAACACTGTATATTAAATGTCAGGGATGTGGAAGGAAGACAACTTGACTTTTAGTTCATCCGTCTTTAGACTAAAAGTTGCCACATATGGATCTAATGGAAAGGACTCTGTCACACTCAGAGCTCCTAGGTTTTAAGCTGGTGACAGGACAGTCTAGGGTGGAGGTAAGTGTGTTCTGGTGGGGAAGAAGGGTGCACAGAGATGTTCACATAGAATCTGTGTTCTTTTATAGTGTGGAGTTACCACTAGAAGAAGGCTGTTCCACTAGAACTACATTATGCAAGCCCATTAACATCTAGATGGATTGTTTGATTTGTTTTAACTGAGGGAATATGTATGAAAGTGATAATTGTCACCATAAGATTGGGCTTTTAAAAGAGTAGCTGAGGCTTTTCCAATCTATTTCTCCTTTTGCTGAATTGGAACAAAGGACTCATGAGCCCTAGGGAATAAGTGGACCACAAAATGGGAACAACCTATGTTCCTAAGTTACCATCATGAGAAAACTCACCCTCCAACTAACACTTGCATGGGATAACATAAGCTTCTATAAGTTAAGGCACTGAATTGGAGGACTTATTAATTATTACAGCTGGTATTTCCATAGCTAATTCAATATATTATTGACAATACGAGTACTACTTTTTTTTTTAATAAAGATTTTTATTTATTTATTTATTTTTAATTTTTTATTTTTTATAAACATGTATTTTTATCCCCAGGGGTACAGGTCTGTGAATTACCAGGTTTACACACTTCACAGCACTCACCAAAGCACATACCCTCCCCAATGTCCATAACCCCACCCCCCTTCCCCCATCCGCCCCCCCCCCCAGCAACCCTCAGTTTGTTTTGTGAGATTAAGAGTCACTTATGGTTTGTCTCCCTCCCAATCCCATCTTGTTTCATTGATTCTTCTCCTACCCACTTAAGCCCCCATGTTGCATCACCACTTCCTCATATCAGGGAGATCATATGATAGTTGTCTTTCTCTGCTTGACTTATTTCACTAAGCATGATATGCTCTAGTTCCATCCATGTTGTCGCAAATGGCAAGATTTCATTTCTTTTGATGGCTGCATAGTATTCCATTGTGTATATATACCACATCTTCTTGATCCATTCATCTGTTGATGGACATCTAGGTTCTTTCCATAGTTTGGCTATTGTGGACATTGCTGCTATAAACATTCGGGTGCACGTGCCCCTTTGGATCACTACGTTAATATACAAGATACTATTTTTACATGTAAGAGGGAACTTGGGGGACAGGAGTAGGTTTTAGCAAATTTAATAAGCATTTTCCCCCCGAGTTTATTGAAAACATTTTATCTTATGGTAAACTATTTTTAAAATTTCAACGGTGACTTATATACATGGATAAAATAATTCAAATATTTATTTATTTGACAGAGAGAGATCACAAGTAGGCAGGGAGGCAGGCAGAGAGAGAGAGGAGGAAGCAGGCTCCCTGCTGAGCAGAGACCCTGATGCGGGACTCGATCCCAGAACCCTGAGATCATGACCCGAGCCGAAGGCAGCGGCTTAACCTACTGAGCCACCCAGGCGCCCCTGAGTACTACTTTTTATTGAGTGCCTTCTATATGTCAGTTGTACTAAGTGTGTCAGATATGCTAATTAATTCTTAAACAAATATTCAGTAACTACAGTATTTGTATTTATTTACCACTTTTTTGGATCAAATACTAACATAGCATCATCAATAAAATAGTTATATCCTCACTTGTTAATCTTTGACTGCTCAGAAATGAAGAGAGCCTCTCTCTGCAGCAACCCAATGGGAAGACTTCACGGAAGACATTCTTTGGCTTTTGACTGCATCACTCCAATATCTACCTCTCTGTTCTGACCTCTCTGTGTGTCTTCTCTGTCTGTGTAGAATTGTCCTCTGCTCTATTTTATAAGCATATTCATGATGGCATTTAAGGCCCACCCAGATAAAAATAATCCAGGGCAATCATTTCATCTCATGGTCTTAATTATATATAAAAAACTATTTTCTCAAATAAGGTAAGCTTTACATGCACCAGGGATTAAGACTTGACATCTTTGAGTGGCTGTTTTTCAATATATACTAATGAGTTAGAATACTTTCCTTTTATAGATGGCAAAACTGAGATTCAGAGAGATTAGTTTGCATTTATTTATTAATAGGTTATATAGCCACAGTTCACACTACACTTACACTGAATTTCTTTCTTCTATAATATGTTATTTCCCTTCATAAGTAACATGGATTAAGCTTCTACTATAGATCTGGTATGTACTTTCATTTCAACCCTTACAACATACTGTAAGATAAATTTTTTAAAAGATTTATTATTTATTTGCAGAGGGGGAGGGGCAGAGGGAAAGGGAGAGAAAGTCTTGTTTGTTTTTGTCTTTTAAAGATTTTATTTATTTATTTGACAGAGAGAAAGAGAGAGAGCACAAGCATGGGGAGTGGAGGGAGTGGAGGCAGAGGGAGAAGCAGGCTCCCTGCTCAGCAGGGAGCCTGATGTGGGACTTGATTCCAGGACCCTGGGATTATGACCTGAGCTAAAGGCAGAAGCGTAACTGACTGACCTACCCAGATGCCCAAAAGGGAGAGAAAGTCTTAAGCAGACCTGAGTGTGAAGCCCCTTATGGTCCTTAATCTCATGAGCCTGAGAGCATGACCCTGAGATCACAACACAGAACCGAAACCAAGAGTCAAACATTTAACCAACTGTGCCACCCAGATGCCCCTCCTATAAGGTATTTTTAATTCCACTTTATTTTTAAATGCTTAGAATGATTAATTAAACTGGAAATGTTATAATTTTCCTAGAGTCATAGTTCTGTAGAGCTGAGATTTGCAGATATGTCTATCTGTTATGCCTCTTAATGTTTCTCAATATCTTTACTCAACTTTAAAATAAGAACTTGGAATAAGCGATCTAAAGATCACTACCTTTAAACAAACAAACAAACAAACAAACAAAATCCTCTATTTCTTTTGTGAGTTATTTCCCCCTTAAGCACAACAGTTTTCATGAAATATGTCTATAAAGTTTTCATATATATATTCATATATATGGAGGTGATTGCTTTCCTTTTTGTTTTTCCCTAGAGGAAAAGCATTCTTATGTCCCAGAGTAATGTGTAAATAAAATCACTGAAATTTGAGGCCTTGTTGTTATAAAATATTTATTATAAAAACACAGATATATCTTTTGGCAGTCATTTACTTTTCATTGGATTATTACATTTGCATTTTGTTACAGATGTCTGGGTGATGGGTACATTTTTTCCCCATTGATCCCTTTTATACTTACATTCTTACTCAATAACGTTTGAATCTATAGTAGATCATAAACATTGGGGATACAAGACAAATGAGATGCAGTTGTGCACTTTAAAAATCGCATAGTCTAGTTGAGCTGCCAGACAAATAAGTAAGTAAATCATTACATAATCTGGTAAAGGCCATAATAGAGAAGTGCACTCTATGTTACAGGGATCAGATGGAGAGTTTAACCTAGCTAGAGGAAGAATCACCACCAATATTTTATTTACTGATTAAAAGTGACTTCATAATATTTTCTTAAATTCATTTGTTGTGAATACTCAGTAAATACTTATAAATTAGATTATATTGGTTTTTTCATGTTAAATAATACTAAATGCCAAGCCATATGTGATTTGATTTATAAGTCCTGATGAAGTATTCGAGTACAGTAGTGACCCTGGTAACAATTCAATGATTTTATGATGTTTACTGCTAGGAAATTTTTTCTCCTATCTAGCCCAAATCTCTCATGTCAATTTCCAAGTCAATTTCCTTTCTTTCAGAACTATGCACATGGGCTTTGCAGGGTGAAAAACTCATCATATCTTCTTTCTTTCTGATCTTTCTCCTAGACACTTTAGTGTGACTCAGTGTTTTCAAAAATACTCTTTTTATCTATGGAAGATAGTTTAGTAAGACATTTCATACTTGCTTCTCCACTAGGTCTTGAAGTCATTGTACTTCAAATTAAGTCTGATACTTTGTGAGTAATATAAGTTAGCATAGAAATCAAATATCTGAAATGTGTCATAAGTAATACACCAAATGTATCATTGATTTTATGGATGCTTTGTTTGCTTCATTGATTTAGAAAGAGTCATTGATTTTCAAAAACAGAGAAAGGATTTATATCAAAAGATCATTCTACTGAAATTATGATGTTATTGTTCAAAACCTAACTTTGATTTTTTTTTCAGACTATTGTATATTGTCTCATGTGACAAATAACAGATTTACTCAGCTAAAATATAAAATGACATGGAATATAGTAATTCTTTACAATGCTTTGAATATACTGTTTAAAAACTTAGTTTCTTAGAAATTTCTTAGTTTCTTAGTTTCTTAGAAATAAAAGAAACCATCAACTAAAATTATAATACCATTTTCCTAAATTTCTTTGGAAATGGTCACCCTTCCAGCATTTCATTCAGTTTTCCTGAAACTTTGATTTAAAGTTGAAGTGCTCTAAAGTTAGCTATAGATTTTAACCTCAGTGATAGACCCGAGACTATGCATACCTTTTCTTGCTTTCTTGTTTTCACATTCAAAATCATTTATTAAGCCTTGATGTTGTTTTTTATGTTTGGAAGCTCTGGGACTGAAACAAATAATTTCACTGGACACAGAACCTTACAAGCTCAGATCAACAAGGTTAAAAATAAGTTGCAAGGTGACACAGTTACTGTAGACACATTACATGACTATGATTTGCTTTGTTGGGAGAAACAGTTGAGGTTCTCTGTGTTACATTTGTTATCCAAAATTAGAAGGTTCTTGATTATTCTTTTAAAGCTAAAAGAAAAAAAAAGACACAACTTAAAGATATGTTATTTTACTCTGAATAATGTTGAGGGGAATAAAACCATCATTTATTGATTTCCTACTATGCTTTTAATAAAAAAATGGTAGGCTTTTAATTCTTTGCTTTTTTCTGCCAGGTAGAAGATCCTCCCAACTTTCCCAGCACTTGCCTACTATGTGTAAGGTTCTCTATTATTGTACAGTGTTTGTGAGAAGAAAATCATTTCCATGAAAATTTTAGCAACTTTTTCCTGAGAGACTTTTTTTTTTTTTTTTTACCATTTAAAGTTATTATTATTGTTTTAAAGTAGCCATTACAATGGGGCCATTAGCTGAGTGGTCTCACAAGGGTTTTCCCTGTTTCTCTCAACTTTTATAGCAAGTGCCACTTCTCACAGATCAACACCACCTGTTTGTTCTGAGAATGTTATATTACTGATTTTTAAAATTGCCAATTCGTCTGGGACATGTACTATCCTTGTCCTCAGACACTTTCCTGATGTTCTGTTAAATATGGTTTTTTAAAAAATTGAGGGTGATCTGGGCTGAGTTTTGTTTAAGATCACGGATACCAATGATACAATGTGTGGAAAACTTCCTGTCTTTGTCATTGATATATATTATACCACTGGAGTTATTCTGTTTATAGCAAACTTATATTTTCTTTGGTGCAGGTTGAGAGAAAAGCAGGAGAAAAATGTTTCTGAAATGAATGGTTTTTGGCAAACACGTGACCTGAATATTGTTACTTGAGAAGGAAAAACTTACTCTGATATTATGATGTTTTTTGTAAGTCTCCTTCCTAGTCCTCCTTTGTATGTGTTGAAGTAGTCTTGTCTGAGACATTGAATGGAAACTTCGGGTCATAAAAACAAAAATTCCTTCCTTCACTTGTTGGATATGTTTATGAAGTAAAATTATTTGGTGGGAGGCTAGTTTTCATTACATATAACATTTAACTTAGCTAAATTGAGACATGACCTTAAACAGCACTTGGGTGATTGCCCAGGTGTGAGGAATCCTTTGGGATTAAGAGTGGATGATACTTAGTTCATAATAAATTTGTTAACTAAGCGGGACACTTAATTCCTTGGGATGCATTCCTATGCCTGGTTAGTAACTAGCTTGCCCTCTTAATAAACAAACTTCAACATATTCAGAGGTTAGCCTTAGAAAACAACTCTCAAATTTATCACTCTTTATCTTAACGTGATCTAATCTGTTTTAGATTCGTCTAAAGTAATAATTTGTTTCTTCCTTTTAATACTTCCACAAAGTATTAAAGTTCCTTAAGACAGAACATATTGAGACATAATTAGTTTTCTTGTCAATTCTGCCCTTGTTCAAAAATCGGTGAGATTTGAATGGCAGTGGGGACAGAATTCATCCATAAAGAAAGGCCCTACTGAGTTTCTCCGCAAATATGATTCTCCCTGATTTATATTTTTGTGTGCCTTAAGTATCTTGATTCTTGAAGACGGAAATAATCTGGGCTCTTTTTAAAATGGCTAATCTGTTTTCATCTCATTTCTCTAGGTTATTTTTCTTTTCTTGGAGCTCAATTAAAATAAGAACATAGTTAAAAATTGTGTTTTGTCAAAGCCAACGTTACTTTGTTTCTGCAACATCTATAAGGGGATAAGTCTGCTGGGACCATAGCTCCTTTTTGGTAAAACATCTGTATATCTGAAAAAAAATGTGTGTTGTTAGTCAGGAAAACCATAGGTCTAGGTGTAGGAGAGACCCAGAGTTCAGTCTTAGAGAAGACAGGTCCTTCTCTGGTGGAACAGCAAGGTTCTAGCAGATAGTACAGTAGTTGGCATGGTGATGGTAGTACAGACTCAGCTAAGAAGGTAGCGGTTGAGCAGTTGAGGCCAGGGTCAAAAAGGATAAAACATAGTAGGGTTTGAACAGAAGATAACAGGAATATTTGCTGATACTATAGGTGGTAGCTAAAAAGCTTCAGATTATGACTTAAAGAACAGCAATGCTTCTACTATAAGCCCATTATTCTTTTGATATTTCTTTTAAAGGAATATCTCAATGACTTGGGTTACCAATGAAGTCTACTGAAGGCTAGCCAATCGTAGAAATACTTTTAGGGAACTCAGAGTAATCGTTCTTACTTGCTCTCAAGAAAATCCTATTTATTATGCAGTGGTAAATCATCTTTTTCAGGGAGAGTTGAGGAATGTTTGGTCCAAAAAAAAACCTTCCTTCTGTCTTTAATGAGCCAACTCTCTTTAAGATTAGATGAGACCATATGGACTGAGATGAACAAGAGAAACCTTGAGCTGCTATGGAAAAATTAGGCAGAAAGGTCTGATACTCAGCTTTCTTCTCTGGGAAATATCCCTAATGATTCAAGCCAAGCCTTGTGCTTTTGAGTGAGTGCCTGAGGACTGCTTTTCTTGCTTCTATTTCCATTAGTTTCCCAAAACAAAAGTTTTGTTTTGTTTTCAACATTTGCACATCTGATCATTTTTTAGCTTAGCCCACCACTTTTGTCTACTTACTGCTGATACTTGTTTACCAAATCCATGTTCACTCAATGCAGGTAGACTGCAACGTCCTTCACCTTGTAGAAATGAGAAAATTTTTTTTGTTGATTTGCTTATTTTACCAATGATTATAATTAAAGATTTCAAATTGGTTCTAAAGAAAAACAGTCAAGGCAAAAGCTAGATATGATTTGAATATTCAATTTTGATCATGATATAGTCAACATAGTGATACAGATATGACTTGAGTACCAAAATAATTTGAGGATATTATTAACTTAATCATTAGACTCAGGGAATCTCAGAGATAGAAGCTAGTCATGGGGTTTCAAGATAGCCCACTGCATTTTGAAAAGCCTAAATATGTCTCTTTAAAACTTCATACATTTATTCTAATTCAGCCTTCTGGAATACACAGCGTTTATTCATCACATGATTGTTGTTTAATATTTGAAATTTTCATGTTCCCCAGCATTATTTTTTTCTAATATAAACAATCTTGTTTACTTCAACCATTTATCTTACAACATGTTTTTCAGAAACTTTATCTGTAATCATACCTAGAATCACCCTAGTCTGTTATTTTCTCTAAATATATGTCAACAGAACTGAATGCCACCCTTTAGTCAGTGTAATATCACATCCCTTGTTCTGGATATTCCATTTCTGTTAATATATCCTAACATTACAATCATTTTGTTGGTTTAGTTTGGTTTGGCTTTGGTTTCCAAGAGTGATATTGCTACTTGGCTCATGTTGAACTTACACTGAATTTTGCCTTTTGAATAACATATTTGTCAGTTGGATTTTCTTCATCTTAAAGAGATTTATTGTGGTTTTTAAAATGTAAATTCAAAACTGTTTTTAATAATTTATTCACTCACCATTCATTCATTTATTAATTCATTTATTCTTTTAATATCATAGGATATAAAAAATTAAACCAGAAAGTGCATTCTTTACTTTATGAATAACTTCTATTAGTTAGTTTTATTTTGTTAGGCTCACTTCATCAATCTAATCCAGAACTAGAATTCAGGGTGGTTTTGTTCCCAGGAAACATTTGGCAATGTCTAGAGACATTTTTGGTTGTCAAAAATGGAATGGAGAGGCAGAGAAAGTTGTTATTAGCATCTAGTCTGTAGAGGTCAGGAATTTTGCTAAAGATCTACAATGGGCAGGACAGCTGTCCCCTTCCTCCTAAAGAATGAACTGGTCAATAGTGCTAAGTGGTATACTCCTGAAGTGTATCCCAGATGTACTTTCTAGTGTTTTATCAATAAATATAATGAAACTGTCTTTTATGTCCTTTTCTTAGGGAGCTATTAAAAATGCTCACCAGAAAACCCCAAGCATAAAACTAGTGGCACAAGACCAGAAAATTTTTTCTCCTGAATTTTCTCCATTAACCAATACTCATAGGGCATAGACTGCAAACAGTCCCCCATAATAATAATAAATACTATTTATTTTAATAATAATAATATAACATAATATAATATTATAATATATGTTATTAATATATAACATAACATAGTATAATAATAAATACTATTATTTAATAGTATTGTCATCATCATTTCTTCTTGTCAATGATATCTTCAAGGACTTAGTCAAATACTTTCCTGAAATCAAGGTATACAAGGGCTTACCATTTTAAAGAATATTAAGAATAACACATAATTGGTATTCACCATTCTCTTGTAAATATGTAGATTCCTAGCATTCAATCTATATGTAGATTCTTGTAGCATTCTTTAGAAATACCCCAAAGGTATTTATGTTAGAATATCTCATAGATTTATGTCTAATTTACCCTTCTAGGAAATGCCTTTATACCTTTTGAAAATATTTCATGACTTTCCATAATCTGGAAATCTTTTCAAAGATTTCTCTTTGGTTGCTTATAGTATTTTTCCAACATCAGTTCCTGAGCAAACCTCATATGTTCTTGGCTCTGTGCTTGGCTTCAGACAGAGGGGATTAATACAGGATCACTTTCTCACTATGTATGGTACAAGCTAACATTGTAATAGCTAACAAAAGAGAATAATAGCAAGTGCTATAATACACATATATATTAACAATGGAAACTAAATTTCCCGGGAAATACCAAGCTAAGTTTCCTAGGGAAGATAGCCGAGTAGGCCATTAAGTAAGAAGTAGATTTCATTAAGTGGAGCAGTCTTTTGGCATTTCAGGCATAGCAAATGCCAAAGACAAAATTAGAAAGGCATGAAATTACAAAGTGTTTTGGGGGAAGTAGATAGTCCAATATGGCTAGAGCACATGGATTTGTGGAGATGGTGGGAAATGCAATTGTAGTTGTGACATATCCAAGAATGACCTTGACACCAAACCAGGGAGTTTGGGGTTCATCCTTCAGTGTGTCTTTTCGTGTTATGATCAGTAAAAGTAGAAGGCCATTAGAATTTAATCAACATATTCTATTCCTCAAAGTAACACTTTTAAGTAATTATGAGTCTCAGTTTTATAGATAGATAGTGTTATGGGCTGATTATTAGTGGCTCCCTTCTCCCCCCATCCCCAAATTCACATGTTGACAGCTAATCACCAATGTGACTGTATTAGGAGGCCATTAGTTAATGAAGGTGGAGGCCTTATGAATTGGACATAGTGCCCTTAAAAAAGAGATCCCAGAAAAATCTCTCACTCCTTCCACCCACTGAGAACTCATTGAGAAGACAACTATCTCTGAATGAGAAAGTAAGTTCTTACCAGACTCCACATCTTCCAGAATCTTTATATTGTACTTCCCAGCCTCCAGAACTGAGAAATAAATGTTTAAGCCACTGAGTCTATGGTATTTTTGTTATAGCAGCCTGTTATAATTGGCTTATTAAAACATGTAGATAAAATAGGATTCACTGAGATTAATGGGTTTTCTAAGTTCATCTAAGGTTTATAGATTTTAAAAATAGGTTTGTCTAATGAGATCCTGCCGATATGGCTAGATTTTCTTATAGGAAGATAAATTTGGTAGGGATTAAATAACTGTAAAACTTTTTAGAAGTTAGTGGGAAAAGACCATATTCTTATTTCTAAGACAAAAACATACAATACTGAAAGAATGCTTGAATGTAGATGCTCATTTCTTGAATATTTGAATAGCGTAGTTGGAGGAAATGGATCCAAAATATGTTCATTAAAAATAGTTTGGATTCTATTTTGGAGAAAATACCAGATAAAGTTTAACATAGAAGTAAACCCCTTTCCCCAACACCAGTACAAACCTCAGTTGGTAAAAATTCAAATATAACATTTTTTAAATAAAATTATAAAGACTCCAACACCCAGAGGATTCACCTAATGGAAAGAAATTCGGCAAGGGAGTATTTCTTTTGTTTTGATATTAATTCCTATGTTGAAATGTTGGCATTTCTGATAAAGTAACTGAATTATTTAGTCAGGGTTCTCCAGAGAAACACACCCAATTTTCCTGTATATAAGTATATATGAGGAGATTTATTATAGGAATTGGCATATGTGTTATGGAGGTCTAGAAATCCCGTAGCCTGCCATCCAGAAGTTGGAGAACCAGGTAAGCTAGTGGTGTAAATTCAGTACAGGTCTGAAGGCCTGAGAATCAGAGGACCACTGATGTGAGTCCCAGAGTTTGGAGACCTGAGAACCTGGAGCTCTGAAGTCTGAGGCAAGAAATGATAGATATTCCTGATCAGAAGAGAGAGAATTTGTCCTCCCTCTACTTTTTGTTCCATTTAAACCCTCATTGGGTTGGATGATGGTTCTTTTCCACACCCCCCCCACCCCATACTGGTGAGGGCTGGTCTCTATTCAGTCTACTGAATCAAATGTTAATCTCTTTCAGAAACATTGTCACAAACCCACCTAGAAATAATGTTTTACCAGCTACCTGCCATCCCTTAACCCGCTCAAGTTGACACATAATATTAACCATCATGGGAATATTCTGTCCTAAATGATGTAATAATTCTTGAGTTTAGGAAAGAAGATTCTAAACGAACTAAAATTCAGAATAAGGGCCCCTGGAGAAAGAGAATTATATTATGGAATTTGCTTAGATACCTGTATAGCTAATACATTGGAAGACACAACCAGATAAACAGTGCCTAGAACTGCTTCATGTGTATTTACTTATAAACAAATTTGAATGGTAATTTGATGTGTAATAGACTAACATAAGCTTAGTTTATTCCCATTACTACTACTTAAGGCATTCCTTCTTTATTTATGTCCACTGGTGTGGTAGCCAGGCTTCAAGTGGCCCTCAGTGATTCTATTCTGATATTGACATCCTTGTGTTGTCTCTTCCCACAAGAAATGTGGCTGACTTGTGTAACCAAAAGGATATTAAAGAAAGAAATGAGGCATTTATCATTTTTTTTTAATTTTTTATTTTTTATAAACATATATTTTTATCCCCAGGGGTACAGGTCTGTGAATCACCAGGTTTACACACTTCACAGCATTTATAATTTTTGAGGCTCATCAAAGACATTATGGCTCTGCTCTCACCTTTTGGGTCACTTGCTTTGGGGAAAACCACTAACGTGTCATGAGGACACTTAAGAAACCCTATAGAGAGGTTTATATGATGAGGAACTGAAGCCTCCCACCAATAACCAGCACTAACTTGCTTGAGTGAACCTCCATGGAAATGGATCCCTTAGCCTCAGTCAAACCTTCAGATGACTGCAGCCACTGCAGACTTGTGGTCTCAGAATAAGAGATACTGGGACAGAAACACCCAGGTAAGTCATTCCCAGATTTCTGACACACAGAAACTGAGCTAATGCGAGTTTCTTATTTTTAAGCTGCAAAGTTTTAGGGTAATTTTTTATGCAGTAATAATTAACAAATAAGCACTGGTCTAACTCTTCAGGTTAGGGTCTGGCACAGAAATATTCATTTTCCATTGAAAAGGTTTAATCATATTAAATTAACATTGATTGCTGCCTCCAAGTTTACATTTTACATAGAAAATGTCTCAGGTCAGCCAACAGTCTCCTAACTGCTTCAATCTGTTTCTCAATAACAATAATAATGCCACTTGCTAAGGTGTTATTATTGCTTAAAATTTCATTATATTTTATGTGATGATAGATTTAAAGCAAAAATATTACTCTTATGTTTAGAAAAATGTGGTCACCATTTTCATGTTATTCTAACCATTATATCATGGATATTTCAATATAGGTCTTATGAACAGACACTGAATGCCTTCTTCACTGTAATGGGTCCTTCATGACTTATAAATCATTTTACCTTTCTTTTTCTTGGGATAGACCCAGGCCACAGTATGTATTATGTATTAGAAAAATGGGGATGATTTTCTTTGTATTATATCCAGTGGAACATATGTAATGCTTCTGAATGGCTCATTAGTTTAGAATTGTTCTAAAAACAAAACATATTCCCCCCCTCCAAAAGAACCATATAACTACAGCCTCCATTTTTAGTTTTAGAAGTAAGCAGCACTGGAGTCCATATTATTATTTCTAATAAGGTATATGTGAATTCCAGAAAATGTCAAGAAGCTCATTGAAACAATCACTAATAAGTAATATGGGTAGCATTCTGACAGTTCTTTAAAAGAATGTTTTAATAATCCATAATTAAGACATTAGTTCGAGTGAAAGAAAAGGTTTGGTGTGGTTTGAAATGAAAATTTCAATCTCTCTGCAATTTTGATTGCCACTTTGGCTGAGGAGGATATGGGAAGGGATGGATTGGGTAAGTCAGGTATTTTATCCAACAACCATGATTACTGGTACCAAAGCATCCACGATGTGTAATATGGGAAAGAGCTAAAAGGCTGCAAACATTTATCTCTCTTGCTTGTTGGGCTTGACTCCTGAAGTATTCTACTGACAGTGTTGCAGCAGCTTTGTCCCTGTCTGCACTGGAAGTAGATTCGTGGTGCAGCACCAGCACCAGTTCTTGATTTATTGCTGATAATATAAGACCAATAAAATAGAAAAAATAAGAAATGGCAGAACAGCTGTCTACTGAGATGAAGGTTAAGAACTGTTAAACTCTGCTAGATGTTAAATTATGATGCTTGCTCCAGTGGTCTCCTCATGAGAGGTTGATATGCTCTGTTATTCTTGGGTAGTTTATGAAAACTAAGAGTGACCTGCACATCTGTTTTTCTGGGAAGTGAGCTGCTTGTAGCCCTGTCAATAGTAGTCCCATAGTAAACCATGATTAACATCAGTCAAAATTCCACTTTCCCCATTTGCTCCCCTGCATAGATGTCACAGTCTTTTTCTTTCAACTCAGCCATGACTTGTCATATTGTTGGTTGACAAGTCCCTAAGACAACGTTGACTCTTGTGCAGATATAGAAACAGATTTCTCCCATAACATTCTTGCTTGTTCACCATGGACCTAAGTGGGGATGGAGGTTGGGGGGAAGGAAGCTAGGCATGTCTTTATTTTTTCCCTTCTCATGAGCAGGAGGATGAGAGGAAGTCCATCATTCCCATGAGCTGCCTAGTGTCAAGTGAGATGGAGATTATTCTATCATTCAATGAATGTGTTTTAAAACTTCATGATATGTCAGGTGCTAAGGATATAATGGTAAAAAAGATACTTATGGCTCTCACTTTTTTTTAATTTTATTTTTATTTTTATTTTTTTAAAGATTTTATTTATTCATTTGACACAGAGAGATCACAAGTAGGCAGAGAGGCAGAGAGAGAGAGAGAGGAGGAAGCAGGCTCCCCGCGGAGCAGAGAACGCGATGCGGGACTCGATCCCAGGACCCTGAGATCATGACCTGAGCCGAAGGCAGCGGCTTAACCCACTGAGCCACCCAGGCGCCCTCTCACTTTTTTTTTAGTTTCAAGATGGTGGAAGAGACATATTACAAGTCTAGTAAGTGTTATATATATATGGAAAAATTTAGGATACTCTGAGAGTAGATGTCAAGGAACAAAACCTAGGCCAGGAGATTCTGGTTTATCAATATTATTAAGCAATGTGCTATCTCCTTGTTGATGTTGTTTGATATATTTTTGGCTTCACATATGCATGGGAATCACAATGGGGTAATGTGATGTGATGGGCAGGAATATGTTAATTGACATGGTTTTTATAGGACTGTCATGACAAAAAAATATCGTCATCTATTTGGAAATGTTTACCCAAAGCAAGAGGCAGTGAGGCATGCTTCCAGTAACAGCTTTAGTAGAGATTCTCAATCTTGGCTGCACATTAGAATTACCTGGGGAGCTTTTAAAAATTCTGATTCATAGGCTACCCCCAAAAGCAATTAAATCAGAATCTCTGGTGGTGAGACCCAGACACCACTACTTTTTAAAACTCCCCAGGTCATTTCAATGTGTAGCCAATTTAAGAACCACTGAGTTTCAGGCTTCCTACACTTTCCAGAATTCTCCATGAGGACCCACAGCTGCCAATTTTACCACTTTCGGAGAAAAAAAAATCACCAGGTGCAAGAAACTCCTTTTGCCATCCAAAGTTCTAACTAGATTTTAAAAAATAAGGTACTGGGGCACCTCAGTGACTTGGTTGGCTGAGCATCTGCCTTTGGTTAGGAGTCATGATTCCAGGGTCCTTGGATTGAGCCCCATATTGGGCTCCCTGCTCGGCGGGGAGTCTGGTTCTCCCTCACTCTCAATGAGTGCTCTCTCTCTCTAATAAATAGATAAATCTTTAAAAAAATAAGGTACAGTTATACAGTAACGTTCATAGATCTTACATAGTGTTCAGTGAATTTTGACAAAGTGTATGCTCCTGTAACCAACAAACCAACTGAAATATAGAGCATTGCCCTCATCTTGGAATATTCCTAGTGTCCCTTTTCATTATTTGCCTCCGCCCACTAGAAACAAAAATTATTCTAATTCCTACTAGAGTAGTATAAAAAATTATTTTATCAGAATAATAAACTAACCTGTAGATTAGTTTTGGCCATTGTTAGACTTCCTAAAAATGGAATAATACAGTATGTTCTCTTTCTCTTTTGTTCTGGTTTCTTTTCCTTAGCATAATGTTTTCAAGATTCATCCATTATCAGTATTTTTCCCTCTTTATTGCTGAGTAGTATTCCATTGTACAGATATACCACAATTTTTATCTGTTCTCCTATTGATCAACATTTGGTTTGTATCTAATTTTTATTAATATAAATAAACCTCAGTGAACAGTCTATTAAATGTTTATGTGGACTTACGTGTTTTATTTCATTTTCATTTTTCATAACCAAGAGTGAAATTGTTAGGTCATGGAGTAGTTGTATATTTAACTTTAAGAAAATACCAATTTTTCCACAGTGGTCATAGCATTTTTAATGCTTCTGTGAGCAATGAATGAGAGATCCAGCTGCTCTATATCTTCTCCAATTTTTCGTGTTGCAAATTGATTTTAACTACTGATTTAATTTTAGTCATGTTCTTGAAATGTCATGGTAACTAATTGTGGTTTTATTTGTACTTCCCTACATACAAACAGTGTTGGGCATCTTAAATTTGTGTTTCTTGGCCATTTGTATATCTTTTTTGTTGTTGTTGTTAAGTTTCTCTCCAAAACTTTTCCCCATCTTAGTTTTTGGTTACTTGTCTTTTTATTATTAACTTGTATGAGTTCTTTATATACTCTGAATATGAGTCATTTCTCAGACTATACATCATGAGGTTTTTGTTTGTTTCTTTCTTTGTTTTGGTAGTCTTATACTGGCTTTTCCCCCTTCTTCATGGTGTCTTTTGCACTTCTTAATGTTGATAAAGTTTAGTTTATAGTTTTTCTTTTGTGGTCATTGATATTTGTCTGGGAAATCTTTTCCTATCTCTAGGATATAAAGATATTTTCATGTTTTCTTTTAGAAACTCAAAATTTTTTAGCTTTCAGAGTAACATTGGTAAGCCATCTAGAATTTTGTTTATGGCATTAAGTATGAACTAATTTTCCATTTTTCTTTGCCTAGTTTTCAAGTGCCAGTCATTTAAAAGATTCTTCTTTCTCTACTGAATGACATAGGAAGTTTTGTTCAAAAAAATCCTTTGAGTACATATGTGTGCTTTAATTCATCTCTATGCTGGTCCACTCACCCATTTATTTGTCTATTATCTATCCTTATGCCACATTGTATTGATTAGTATAAATTTATAGTTAGTCTTGAAATCAGGTAGATAAGTTCTTCAGGTTTTTTCAAGATTGTTTTGACTACCTGAGGTTATTAGATTTTTATGTAAATTTTAGATCAACTCCTCAGTATCTACAAATAAGTCTGTTGGGAAGTTTGATCTGACTTGCATTGTGAATTGTTTAGGGAGATTTGATGTCTTTATAATATTGAATATTTGTATTTATTATATGTAATAATATAATAATATATTTGTTTTATTTGTATAAACATTTTATTTATTAAATATTTATGTTCAATGTTTAATGTATTAAATCTTCTAGTAATGTTGAATCTTTTCAACATGCTTTGTATTTTTTTGACTTTCGCTAAATTTGTCCCCAGATGTTTTATTTATCTTTAATGTTTTAAATAGAATTAATTTTTAAGTACATATATCATTTGTTTAATATTTGTATATAGAAATACTATAGATATTTGTATTTGACCATATCCTGAAACCTTGATGAATTCACTTATGGACTTAGTGGAAAGTTTTTTTGTTGTGCAGATTCCTTTGGCTTTTGTATACATATAATTATATGATCAATAAACAGTTTTACTTCTTTTTTCTGATATCTATTTCTTTTTTACTTCTTTTTTTCCTTTTCTAGCCTTATTTCCTTGAGTGGACCCTCATATGCAATGTTGAATTGAAATGGTATGAGTGCTTTTCTTGCATTGTTCCCAATTTTAGAGTAAGTATTTCAAAATTTCACCATTAGATATAATGTTAATTGCAGGTTTTTGAGATTATGTTTCATTTATTCCTAGTTTGGTTAGAGTATTTTTTTTTTTTTTAAATCATGAATAAATGTGGGATAAAAACAAACACTAGGGGTGCCTAGGTGGCTCAGTGGGTTAAACTCTGCCTTTGGTTCAGGTCATGATCTCCAGGTTCTGGGATTGAGCCCAGCATCTAGGCCCTCTGCTCAGCAGGAAGCCTGCTTCTGCCTCTCTCTCTGCCTGCCTCTCTGCCTACTTGTGATCTCTCTCTGTCAAATAAATAAATAAAATCTTAAAAAAAAAACTAGTTTGTATCTACTGAGATAGTGATAATTTTTCCTTTTTAATCTTATAAAGGTTTATTTTAGTGATTTTATATTTTTATAACTTCAATCTCCCTATTTTTCAGTAACAATTATGTTTGTTTTCTCTACAGAAGAAATTAAATGGTTAGAAATAAAACAAAACCCGTGGGACTGAATAAATTGAACTTCATTTTCCCAGATAGTCTAAGGCCTCTTCTTTTAAAAGAATGTGTGAGGCTTAAGTATGAAACAAATATTTTATGGAGAAATTTTTATCCAGACAAACTATGATTATACTAAGAAATAAATCTGAGAAGAAAGTCATACTTAATGTAAAAATATTCGTAAATAAAACATCAAAGATAGTTGAGTGAATTACTTGTCTCCTTTCTATTTTCAGTTTTTCTCAACCCATGGTTTGTGCATCAAGCTCTTGAGAATCTAGAAAAACCACTTTTTAATTAAAATTATTAATTTTGAGGGCATTTGCATTTAAGAGCTATAGATATCATGAGATTATCAAAGAGATCTATGACCCTAAATAGGCATAGAGCACCTCCTAAAAGATGCAAATCTCATCTAGGAAAAGTTGATTGTGATGAATGTGGATCAGGATTTATTTGATCTGAAGCGTCTTGTATCTGTCAATGTCCTAGATTATCATTCTTTGAAAAGCAAGCTTGAATTAAGACTCAAAGTTGTCTTAGTTCTGAGTACCTGGGGGCTCAGTGGGTTGAGCATCCAGCTCTTGATTTTGGCTCAGGGCATGATCTCAGGGTTGTGGGATTGAGCCCCATATTGTGTTCTGTGCTCAGCACAGTCGGCTTTTCCCTCTTCCTCTGCTACTCCTCTAGTTCTCTCTGTATCTCTCTAAAATAAATAAATAAATAAATAAATAAATAAATAAATAAATAAAACCTTTAAAAAAATTCTGTTAGTTCTCTGCTATTCATTCCAACTATAGACAGAAAGAAATGTGTTATTATTGGGTATAAAGTTCCCAAGAGGTTTACCTTGGGAAAAAGTAGTAAGAAGTACAAACCTTCAAATTGATTATGAAACTCAATGTCCATCAGCTTGTTCTTGATCTGATATGCTGCTTTTAATCATTTAACTGATCAAAACCTCCTCATTATTGGTTCTTATTTATTGTTAAGCTGTGTTTAATAGAATGCTTTGAAAGACATTTTCTTGAAGCACTTAAAAAAAAAATCTCTAAATGAGGGGCGCCTGAGTGGCTCAGTGGATTAAAGCCTCTGCCTTCAGCTCAGGTCATGATCTCAGGGTCCAGGTATCGAGCCCTACATCGGGCTCCCTGCTCCCCAGGGAGACTGCTTCTCCCTCTCTCTCTGCCTGCTTCTCTGACTACTTGTGATCTCTCTCTGTGAAATAAAATCTTGAAAAAAAAATCTCTAAATGAATCACTGGCAAAAATATTTTGATAATATATAGTATTTATTTTCTCATCTCAAATACTATAATAATTTTATTCATTATATTTTAGATATAATTTCTATTGCAATCCTAGAAATACTGTAAGATATTATCCAAAAACTTTACCAGATGCTTAGGAAGATTGATTTACTAATATGAGGCCAGTTTTTATATATATTTTTTCTTTGACTTCATTTTAGAATCTAAGCTTTACTCCATTTCTGAAAGGTCTCTTGTACTTTTTGTTTTATATCAAAAGAACTAAAGACATTAGAAGGTTATGCTATGTTCTTAATCTGATTGTGAATCCAAAGAATAGAGAATAGAGTATAAAACAGAATTTAAAAATAGACTAATTAAGGAAAAATTTATCCTGAAGAGCAAATTGATGACAAGTCAGAAAACAGGACCTAATAAACTATTTTGTATCTCAAGTTCTTCTAAGTAGTAACATTAAAAAGTAGCAACTGCCATTGAAGTGTCTTCTGATCAGAAACTAAGTTTCCCATTTAAACAACAACAGCCAGAGACAGTGGTAACAACGATGGGGTCACTGCCTACTTGGGGTCTTAGGCAATTTTTAAAATGTTTTCTGCTCTTACTAATTATTATTTTATTTACTATTGGTCTATGACAGTGATTCTCCTTTGAAGAAATGAAAACAGATATCAGTGTTCATAATGTGCAAATAGATTAGTAATAACTGACCTCATTTTAACCTTCGATTCTTGTCTTTAATGTGTAAATAAAACTAGGGAGAAACAGGATCTTTAGTATTTTGGTAACAGAGGATTCCTTTTTCAAACTGTGTTGCATGATTTTTCACTAATGGGTGGGTGAAATGCCTTTAAATGAAAGAGGAAAATAATACAAACTTACTAGCTTTTATAAGCCTACAGTAGATGTCTATAGGTTAATTAACATAATGGAAGAAAACCTGCTTTGGGAAAGTGAAAACACAATATAAATATAAGGTATAATTTCAAGGTTTAAATTATGAATGGTAATTATAGAGATAACCTGAAGTAATAAAATATATTCTTCCAAAGCAAATACTGTAGTCTCTTCGTGGCCTATTTTGTCACATCCAGAAGAACACAATGTTAATCTGGATGCAAAAATAAGAAAAATAAGGCTCCCACAAAAAAATTAATAGAGTGGAAACTTAAATGTTACTAGAGAGGTTCAAGGTAGTCTTTCTTTATTGCTTAACTTGCAGTTATAAAAGACATTCAATTCTATGAACTTTTATCAAGTCACGCTTAGGGTCCATACAATATCCATTTCTACCAACTGCTTTTGTTGTCTGTTTCTGCCAAATAATAAACACTACAGCATTTACTGACATGTGAGAGAATTTATGTTCTGACGACCACTGTAGAAGGTTTTGTTAGTGTCAGAGGTCAAATACTTATGTCAGAAGGACTTTATTCAGTAGCAATAAAAAAAATGTCTAGGCATCAGTAAAGCCCGATGGAGCCATATTAAGAACTGTGGGTTTTGAGTTGATGCATATATACAGTAAGCATTTATTTTTCATATAGGCATTGAGATAGTACAATCAGCAGTTTTCTTTCCCAGTATCTTTCTCAAGCTATCTTCTCTAAGAAAAAAAATATATATATTGGCCTCTGTTTAATTATTTACATACAATCCAGAAATATCAAAATCATAGAGGGTTTTTTTTTTTCTTAAAAAGAAAATAAATTCTGAGCAAATAGGAATGTATTTATAATATCAAGTTACATTGGTCTGGGGTAATAGCATTATGTAGCTAGCTAGGGACACTCTTATTAAAAGACTGTAGTAATTCAGCTAGAGTGGTGTGTAAGTTTTGTAAAGTTTTTAGAAATTTAGGTGAGGTATTTTTACTTAATTAAAATCAATAAACATTAATCAACACCTACCATATTGGCGGTCAAAGTCTGAAAAATCTTTACATGACGTTAATCATGATTATCCAAGGTAGAATCCGGAGACCAACATCATCAGCATCATCTGGGAGTTTGTTAGAAATGCAAAAAAGGAAGAAAGGAAAGAAGGAAGGAAGGAAAGAAGGAAGGAAGAAAGAAAGAAAGAATGGAAGAAAAGAAGAAAGATACTATCTCAGATCTATTAAATCCAAATTTGCATTTTAGCAAGATTCTTAGGTCATTTTTATAAACTAAAATTTGAGAAACAAGGTTTTCAACTTTATTTGTATTGGAAGAGATATTCAAACTTTCAACTCAACTTTCAAACCTTCTTTATTAACTGAGTTTGTGGCAAAATTTAGAGTTTGTACAATTTATTTACTTCTTTTTCTTTTAGCTTGCCCTATTTCAAAAGGGAAATGAGACATTAGGGAGTAATGAGTTTTTATTTTGTAGAAAAGCAAGGGTTCATCAGCAGAGCATTAGAAGTAGGGAGCCCAAAGTCAGAAAAATTTGTGCTCACTTTCCAGCCCAATTCTCAGCCACGTGATTCATCATTTGGATCAAGAGCATATTTCTGCTCACTCGGGTAATGCAGGCAACCCCCAGTTCAAGAACTGATTGTGGTCCAAATGATCATTTGTCAACTGGTGATTTGTGACTTTAAACGTATTTTCCTATAGAAACAGTGTTATAATCAGTGAGTAGATTTCTAGGCATCCTGCAAAAACCTACTTAACTTACAATGTACTGAGAAGTAAAATGTTGGGAGGCACTAGGGAAAGGCAAGCATATTAGAATAACACATAGCCAGGTTCTTTGGCTCTACCACTCTCCAACTTTTTACCTTCAGGAGGTTATTTAACCTATTCATCATCTGTAAAATATACATAGTAATCATTCCTCCACAAAATCTCTGGAAAAGCTGGAATATGTGTTGACTCACTTGTTGCTGAACTGATAACTTACATGATTGGCCGCATAGTAAGAGACCAAAAGACATTTTTCCATACAATACTGGTGGTATGGATTAGGACACCTGATCCATGAAGAAAGAAGATGAAGATCTCAGGGAAGACTTGGTTACAGAAAATTACACCTTGAAAAGTAAGGGAGTCTATGGTGGGGTTAGGTAGAAATTAAGGAGAATATGCTGGGCAGAAGATAAAATGGCTTTATAAGATGTTTCTATAAGAGATGTAGTAGGGGTGCAGAATAAGAAGAAGGTGTTCAATGGATTTGAAATAGAGACTATGAAAAGAACTATCTGCTGTGTGCCTTTCTTTTTCTTTCTCCCTTGCCTCTACCTATATTGGTAACCCTTATCTACACCAAGCACATTGTAAAATCAATAAGAAGCAAAGGCCAAAGTTGTCTGGGAAACATCAAGGTCTTCTTCATGGTGCCCAGCAACAAGGAGGAAAGTGGGGAGAGGGAAAATAACTGTCAAGGGTAGAACAGGTTGGGGAGACCAATGCTTGTGGTCGCTCTATTATAATGGACATCTTTGTGTTTAATATAGTACCTTAAAGGATAAACCCTTAAGATTGACAGCAGTAATGTATGTGCTACCTTACTGGAAAGCAGCTGTGCTCGCCACTATACCACCAGCACTGGGCTACCATCATATCAGATACCATTTTATACTGAAGAGTTAATTTAACATTCCACTTTCATTTGAATCATAGGCAACTGTGGGTCAGGGGTTATTTTTGGTTTTATGTTGATTTTTGATAGTCAAATTTAATTTTCTTTTGGCATCTTTGCAGCTGTTTGTGTTGATGATGCCATTTTAGCAAACCCAAATTGTACCTTCGCTAACAAAACAAAGTGGAGGTTTGAGGCAATTATCTTAATATTGATACTGTTGCAGTCAGGACTTTTGCCAAAACAGTGTTTTACTCTGATTTTAACTGGATATTTTCCTTTGTTTTTTTTTTCTCAGATGTTGTCAACTCATAGTTTTATTTGTTTGTTTGTTTGTTTTTAACCTGAAGTTATTTATCAAGAAATGTCTTCTCATAAAAAACCTGAAAGGAAGTATGTTACATTATTTTGTGACACCAAAATGTATTGATGATAATAATTAGAGTTTATATTCAGGTAGCGCATTGATAATGATGAAACACTTCAACATACATTTTATTACGTCATATGCTATAACCCTGTGATCTAAGCTGGACAGGTAGTATTGTCCTCTTTTTATCTACAAGGAGAATCAGAAAGGTTTAGTGATTCGCCTGAGGTCACACACCTGCCCAGAGGTGGGTTGACAACCCAGATTTCCTGTTTCCCGATATAGTACTCTTCTATACTTCTTTCAGTGTTCCTGTCTTGTTTTCTGTGGACCCCCATGATGTGATTCACTGATACCTTGCTACCTGCAGTCTCAGCCTTACCCCAATTTCCTGACCTATTTGATCAAGACCGAACATTGATATATTGCCTCAGTTCCACCTGCTAAGGAGCTTAGTAATGACTGGTAGACATGCTTGTGGCTCCCATTATCTCTTTGCTGCCCCTCCTGTGTCCTTAGTATGCTACTTGAGTACTTTTTTTTCTCTATTCCTGCAGGATGGCTCAGTCTTTGGGAATAGGATGCCATCTTGATGTCTGTTTCTGGGTTTTGACTAGGTATCTGTATTTCTTGCCTGGACAAAAGCATTTTGGGGGTTCAAAACTATTGCTTTTAACCATTCCTTTTTCCTGGAGAAAGTGGAGTACAAATAACAAAGGTGAATTCTAGAAAAATAAACATAAGCTTTTGGGAAATGTGAATGAATTTACTTTTTTAAAAAAATATTTTATTTATTTATTTGACAGAGAGAGAAAGAAAACAAGTAGGGGGAGCAGCAGCAAAGGGAGAGAGAGAAGCAGGCTCCTGAAGAACAGGAAGCATGATGTGGGGCTCCATCCCAGGACCCTGGGGTCATGACCTGAGTTGAAGGCCTGGGATCATGACCTGAGCTAAAGGCAGATGCTTAACCAACTGAGCCATCCATGTGCCCCTGAATGAAATCACTTTTTAACGAAGTCAAGTGTATGAAAGAAATTGGGTATATCTAAAGCCCACCTTCTCTGGCATAGTATTTGCGTAAAAGGTACAGAAATAACAGAAAGTCATACTTGAGTGGTTAGACCATATTTCTGCTCCTAATCCTAACAATTGACAACTTCTTATCTCCATTTTGTTTTATCCTGCCCAAATTGATCCCATTTTCAATATTTATAGTCTCCTGCCTCCTTTCAGAAATATTCAGCATCTTTTAATTACTACCAACTGACTTTGTAAGACTTAACAGGGTTAAACTAAAAGATCTATGTGATGTACTGCATGGTATATTCTTTCTAATTTCTAAAATAATTAAGGGGAGAATCTTAATTCTATTTTCAAAAACTTGTTTAAAATAAAATTTTTTTAGTGATGTAATAGTCATTACTTTTAACTGCAAAATTGTGGGTCGACTGAATTAATCACATTTAGTGACTAAGCATTCTTCCATATCCTGCATGTAGGACTCGAGGGTAGGGAGTTGTCAGATCCAAAGTCAACTGAAACAGCTCTTAATTGGTCATTACTCTTAATAAAAATGATTAAGAAAGAATTTAAGCCCAAAGATCTGTGAGTTTAAGGAAAGAGACCATTAAGTCATTATATTATTACACATTTACCCTTGTTTTTTGCTAGGCAATGGACTAATGTGTTTTAGAAATAAAAAGGTTAATTGGAGGGGGAAAATAACTTCCTTCAAGGACATTAAGATATAAAAAGAGTAATTAAACAATGCACTTAAATGATTATAATTATAAATACAAGGCTAACAAAAGAACATAATATAAAGTAAAATGCTAAATTAGCTGAAGATGTGCTCCAACCTCATTTTTTGGCCACAACTTATTACTTGATATTTGTTAAACAGTTTTAACATCATATTTGCCATCACTGATATTGTATATTATTAATATAGTGGTTTGCCATGATATCTAATTAGCATAGCAATGGAGTAATATTGCAGTAATATGAATAAACATTATCATTCAAACCGATTTTTTATTATTGAATAATGATTTTTACATATAAGTAGAGATTCTACACCTGACTTGGAATGTACATTTTTTGTGTGTGTGGTAAGAATATTTAACATGAAATTTACCCTCTCAAGATTTCTAAATATAGTATTGTTAATTATAGTCACAATGTCTTATAGCAAATCTCTAGAATTTATTCATCTTGCATAACTAAAACTTTATATTCATTTAATGGCAAGTCTCCATATCCCTCTCCCCATAGGCTCTACCATTTCTTCTAGTTTATACATTTTGTTTGTGTTCTATTGTTTTTAGTAGTTTCTTATTATTTTTAAAAAATTTTTAAATTTATTAACATATAATGTATTATTAGCCCCAGGGGTCCAGGTCCGTGAATCGCCAGGTTTACACACATCACAGCACTCACCATAGCACATACCCTCCGCAGTGTCCATAACCCCACTACCCTCCCCCCGGCAACCCTCAGTTTGTTCTTATGATTTTTTAAATTTCTTTGGCATCAGTTGGAATGTATTTTCTCTAATTTCTGATTTTATTTGAGTCTTTCTTTTTTCTTTGTCTAGTTAAGGTTTGTCAATTTGTTGACTTTTTCAAAAGACTGTTAGTTTTATTGATGATTTTTGTTTTTCTTCTCTCTATTTTGTTTATTTCTGCTCTAATCTTTATTATATCCTTCCCCCCCCCGAATTTAGTCTTAGTTGTTCTTCTTTTTCTAGTTGAATGAGTTGTAAATTTAGACTACTTATTTGAGAAGCTTTTCTTAAATTAAGTATTTTATTACTATGAATGTCTTTCTTATATTACTTTTGCTGTAGCTCATAAGTTTTGATATGTGGTGTTTTCATTTTCATCTGTCTCAAGATATTTTTTGAAATTTCTTTTGATTTCTTAATTGGCTCATCTGTAGCTTGGGAGTTAGCTATTTAATCTACACACATTTGTGAATTTTCCAGTTTTCCTTCTGCTATGAATTTCAGTTTTGTTCCATTATGGTTGGAAAAGATATGATTTCAGTCTTCCTAAAAGGTTAGTTTATTTGTGACCTAACATGTGATGTATCCTGGAGAATGTCTTGTGTGAGCTTGAGAAGAACGGTTGTTCTCTTGTTGTTCAGTGAAATGTTCTGTATGTGTCTCTTACGTCCATTGTATCCATAATGTTGTTCAGTTCCACTGTTTCCTTACCAGTTTTCTGTCTGGATGTTCTATCCATTATTTAAAATGAGGCATTGAAGTCTCTTACTGTTCTTTGTTGTCTATTATTTCTCCTTTCAGTTCCATTTAACCAACTGAGCTACCTAGGTGCTCACTCAAGGTGTTCTTGAACAAAAGTTGGGCTCATTTGTATCTCAATTATCACGCTCAACAATTCACATTAACATCTACATACGTAATATAATTTAAAGATTGAGGGCTGCTGCTTTCTCCTAACTCCCTAGCTGTGCCTGGGACAATGATGTCATCCTTGCTGCTGACAAGTACGTAGTGGGTAGCCTCAGGACCAACTGCATTTTTGTCATAGTACTTGACGATCTCAAATTGTTCTGAATTTTCTTCATTAGCATGTTTATTTTTTCTTATTTTAAGCTTATGCTTCAGGCTTTTTGTTTTAACCACAAACCCACGTTATATAAATGTTATATAAATATAAATATATATTTAATTGTTATATAAATATAAATATATATTTAATCTTTGTATATACACATATATAAATACATATAAATATGTATACACACACACACATATATATGTAAAATCTTTAGACAACTGGAAAGTGAAAGATCATGAAAAAACCTGAATTTATATTTGGGGTTATTCTGAAGCTTACTATGGTGGGAAATAGAATAGAGCACATTATCATAGCTGTAAATAAAACATCTTATGGAGAGCAGGAAGTTGTAGTAATTTGTGGGAGCCATTTTTCTCCTAACAACATATTAAACAAAAATAATAAATATCATCCTTAAAGTAGCTTTCTCTATTCTCTCTTTTACTTTTATTTCTTTTTTCATTGTTCCTCCCTTCCTTTCTTCCCTCTTCTTTCCCCCCTCCTCCTTCTGAGAGAAACTATAATGTATATTTTTCTAATTGAGGGAGATTGCTAGTAATCCTGCAGCATAGGGAGGTGTTAGTCTAATTTGATCTTGCTTAAGGAGCAAATGCTATTCCTATTCATGGGGTTGTAAATTTAAGAACATTAGGTTAAATTATAACTCAGTGTATCAAGTACGTGAATTATACTATGCACAGGAAGTTTGTTCTTCCGTCTTCCATATGGAAACACAAAATTGAACATCATAGAATATAAGAAACTATTATCTTCGCCTTGACATTTCTGTGGCCAAAAGCATAGAGCTTAAAAATTGAATCCTTTCAATTTTTTATTAAAATTGAAAGTCTATGAAGATATACAATATTTATAGCTGATTTTGATTTATATGCAGTTTCTGACACATGTCTGTAGTTCTCTACAGTTAAGCACATACACACTAAGGAAGCAGGACTCTCTTAATTAATAATATTGGCTTTCAAAAAGTATTTTAAAGATATTTATTTCAAGCTAAACTGACACAGAGTGGCAAAAAAATTAAAAACATGGACCTCAGAATCAGAAGCTTTAGGTACTTTGAGTTTAAATCCTGAATGTGTCTTTTCACCATGGATACTTCTAAATTACTTATTCTGTCTTTTTAAAATTATTTGTAAAATACGAAGTATATGACAAACTTCATAAAGTTATGGTGTTGATTAACTAAAATTTTATTGCCTACTTCAGTGTTTACCAGGTATTGTAGATGCTTAATAAATAATATTTTAGATTTGTTCAGACTGTCATGTTGACTTGAATTCCTTTCTTTTTTTTTCATACATTAGCTTTTTCAATCGACCTACAGTTCTATTATTTTATTCCCTTATGATTTGTAGTCACAAATGCTTGAAAAACTTATTTTTTTCTTCCTTGAAAGCATGTTTTGTATTTTCCCCCCTTAGCTTTGTAATGAAGCCTAAACATCTTAACTCTTTGGAAATTGCCCCAATTACTCAAGCTACTGATAACACCAATAGATAAAATCATATAAAGCATGTACATGCTGGAGAAAAGAATGAACATGCTATTTCTGTGCTTAACTGGGAAAAAAAAAGTTAGCTGTTAAATTGCTTTTTATTTACCTTAGAATAATATCTAGAAGAGGAAAACTATAGTTTTCACTCATAAGTTTTCTATTTTAAACTCATTACTTTTAAATATAGTGTTTTAGAATTTCAATCAATTCATTTTTTGGTGAATTTTAATGATTTCCCAAGTGTGTGGTTAAGGACACTTATTGGCTCTCAGTGCTTTTTGCTGATTCCTCTTCTCTCTGACCTTTCCTTTTGCATTGCCCTAGTCTCAGTCTTTTTCCTCCTCTTTCTTCTGTCTTCATTATTATCTTTGTAAACTGTCCAGTCCCTTGGTTTTTGGTTTTTTGTTGTTGTTGTTTTAAGATTTTATTTATTTAGGGGGAGGAGTCAAGATGGCGGAGAAGCAGCAGGCTGAGACTGCTTCAGCTAGCCGGAGATCAGCTAGATAGCTTATCTAAAGATTGCAAACACCTGAAAATCCATCGGCAGATCGAAGAGAAGAAGAACAGCAATTCTGGAAACAGAAAAACAACCACTTTCTGAAAGGTAGGACCGGCGGAGACGTGAATCCAAAGCGACGGGAAGATAGACCCCGGGGGGAGGGGCCGGCTTCCAGCAAGCGGCGGAGCAACAGCACACAAAAGCAGGACTTTTAAAAGTCTGTTCCGCTGAGGGACATCGCTCCAGAGGCTAAACCGGGGCGAAGCCCACGTGGGTTCAGCGTGGCCTCAGGTCCCGCAGGGTCACAGAAGGATCAGCGGTGTCTGAGTGTCGCAGACCTTGCGGGTATTGGAACGGGAAAGCCGGCTACAGAAAGAGAGCCGACAGTAAGCTCACAGCTCGGGTGACCTTGAACCGGTCGCAGGCTCAGTGAGCTCGGAGCGCGGCCGGAGGTCAGGCAGACAGGAGTAACTGGGCGCTGTTCTCTGAGGGCGCACTGAGGAGTGCAGCCCTGGGCTCTCGGCTCTTTCGGGCCGGAGACCAGGAGGCCGCCATTTGTATTCCCGTCCTCCGGAACTCTACGGAAAGCGCTCAGGGAACAAAAGCTCCTGAAAGCAAACCCGAGCGGATTACTCACCCCGGCCCGGGTAAGGGCGGTGTCATTCCGCCTGGGGCAAAGACACTTGAGAATCACTACAACAGGCCCCTCCCCCAGAAGATCAACAAGAAATCCAGCCGAGACCAAGTTCACCTACCAAGAAGTGCGGTTTCAATACCAAGGAGAGCAGCAGAATTCCAGAGGAGGAGAAAGCCAAGCACGGAACTCATGGCTTTTTCCCTGTGATTTTTTTTTTTAGTCTTGCAGTTAATTTAATTTTTTTCTTTTTCATTTTTTGTTTTTTTTTTCCTCTCCTTCGGGTAAAATTTTTTTTTTTAAACTGTTACCTTTTTTCTTTTTTAACGATTTTTTACTAGTTTATCTAATATATATATTTTTTCTTTTTTACATTTTTCTTAGGTGTTTTCCTTTTTTTTTTTAATTCTTTTCTTTTCTTTTTTTTTTTTTTACTTTTTTCTTTTTTTTTTTCTTTCTTCCTTTTTGAACCTCTTTTTATCCCCTTTCTCCCCCCTCACGATTTTGGATCTCTTCTAATTTGGTTAAAGCATTTTTTCCTGGGGTTTTTGCCACCCTTTTAGTATTTTACTTGCCCCTTTCATATACTCTTATCTGGACAAAATGACAAGACGGAAAAATTCAACACAAAAAAAAGAACAAGAGGCAGTACCGAAGGCTAGGGACCTAATCAATACAGACATTGGTAATATGTCAGATCTAGAGTTCAGAATGACAATTCTCAAGGTTCTAGCCGGGCTCGAAAAAGGCATGGAAGAGATTAGAGAAACCCTCTCGAGAGATATAAAAGCCCTTTCTGGAGAAATAAAAGAACTAAAATCTAACCAAGTTGAAATCAAAAAAGCTATTAATGAGGTGCAATCAAAAATGGAGGCTCTCACTGCTAGGATAAATGAGGCAGAAGAAAGAATTAGTGATATAGAAGACCAAATGACAGAGAATAAAGAAGCTGAGCAAAAGAGGGACAAACAGCTACTGGACCACGAGGGGAGAATTCGAGAGATAAGTGACACCATAAGACGAAACAACATTAGAATAATTGGGATTCCAGAAGAAGAAGAAAGAGAGAGGGGAGCAGAAGGTATACTGGAGAGAATTATTGGGGAGAATTTCCCCAATATGACAAAGGGAACGAGCATCAAAATTCAGGAGGTTCAGAGAACGCCCCTCAAAATCAATAAGAATAGGCCCACACCCCATCACCTAATAGTAAAATTTACAAGTCTCAGTGACAAAGAGAAAATCCTGAAAGCAGCCCGGGAAAAGAAGTCTGTAACATACAATGGTAAAAATATTAGATTGGCAGCTGACTTATCCACAGAGACCTGGCAGGCCAGAAAGAGCTGGCATGATATTTTCAGAGCACTAAACGAGAAAAACATGCAGCCAAGAATACTATATCCAGCTAGGCTATCATTGAAAATAGAAGGAGAGATTAAAAGCTTCCAGGACAAACAAAAACTGAAAGAATTTGCAAATACCAAACCAGCTCTACAGGAAATATTGAAAGGGGTCCTCTAAGCAAAGAGAGAGCATACAAGTGGTAGATCAGAAAGGAACAGAGACCATATACAGTAACAGTCACCTTACAGGCAATACAATGGCACTAAATTCATATCTCTCAATAGTTACCCTGAATGTTAATGGGCTAAATGCCCCTGTCAAAAGACACAGGGTATCAGAATGGATAAAAAAACAAAACCCATCTATATGTTGCCTCCAAGAAACTCATTTTAAGCCCGAAGACACCTCCAGATTTAAAGTGAGGGGGTGGAAAAGAATTTACCATGCTAATGGACATCAGAAGAAAGCAGGAGTGGCAATCCTTATATCAGATCAATTAGATTTTAAGCCAAAGACTATAATAAGAGATGAGGAAGGACACTATATCATACTCAAAGGGTCTGTCCAACAAGAAGATTTAACAATTTTAAATATCTATGCCCCCAACGTGGGAGCAGCCAACTATATAAACCAATTAATAACAAAATCAAAGAAACACATCAACAATAATACAATAATAGTAGGGGACTTTAACACTCCCCTCACTGAAATGGACAGATCATCCAAGCAAAAGATCAGCAAGGAAATAAAGGCCTTAAACGACACACTGGACCAGATGGACATCACAGATATATTCAGAATATTTCATCCCAAAGCAACAGAATACACATTCTTCTCTAGTGCACATGGAACATTCTCCAGAATAGATCACATCCTCGGTCCTAAATCAGGACTCAACCGGTATCAAAAGATTGGGATCATTCCCTGCGTATTTTCAGACCACAATGCTCTAAAGCTAGAACTCAACCACAAAAGGAAGTTTGGAAAGAACCCAAATACATGGAGACTAAACAGCATCCTTCTAAAGAATGAATGGGTCAACCGGGAAATTAAAGAAGAATTGAAAAAAATCATGGAAACAAATGATAATGAAAATACAACGGTTCAAAATCTGTGGGACACAACAAAGGCAGTCCTGAGAGGAAAATATATAGCGGTACAAGCCTTTCTCAAGAAACAAGAAAGGTCTCAGGTACACAACCTAACCCTACACCTAAAGGAGCTGGAGAAAGAACAAGAAAGAAACCCTAATCCCAGCAGGAGGAGAGAAATCATAAAGATCAGAGCAGAAATCAATGAAATAGAAACCAAAAAAACAATAGAACAAATCAACGAAACTAGGAGCTGGTTCTTTGAAAGAATTAATAAAATTGATAAACCCCTGGCCCGACTTATCAAAAAGAAAAGAGAAAGGACCCAAATAAATAAAATCATGAATGAAAGAGGAGAGATCACAACTAACACCAAAGAAATACAAACTATTATAAGAACATACTATGAGCAACTCTACGCCAATAAATTTGACAATCTGGAAGAAATGGATGCATTCCTAGAAACATATAAACTACCACAACTGAACCAGGAAGAAATAGAAAGCCTGAACAGACCCATAACCAGTAAGGAGATTGAAACAGTCATTAAAAATCTCCAAACAAACAAAAGCCCAGGGCCAGACGGCTTCCCGGGGGAATTCTACCAAACATTTAAAGAAGAACTAATTCCTATTCTCCTGAAACTGTTCCAAAAAATAGAAATGGAAGGAAAACTTCCAAACTCATTTTATGAGGCCAGCATCACCTTGATCCCAAAACCAGACAAGGATCCCACCAAAAAAGAGAGCTATAGACCGATATCCTTGATGAACACAGATGCGAAAATACTCAACAAAATACTAGCCAATAGGATTCAACAGTACATTAAAAAGATTATTCACCACGACCAAGTGGGATTTATTCCAGGGCTGCAAGGTTGGTTCAACATCCGCAAATCAGTCAATGTGATACAACACATCAATAAAAGAAAGAACAAGAACCATATGATACTCTCAATAGATGCTGAAAAAGCATTTGACAAAGTACAGCATCCCTTCCTGATCAAAACTCTTCAAAGTGTAGGGATAGAGGGCACATACCTCAATATCATCAAAGCCATCTATGAAAAACCCACTGCAAATATCATTCTCAATGGAGAAAAACTGAAAGCTTTTCTGCTAAGGTCAGGAACACGGCAGGGATGTCCATTATCACCACTGCTATTCAACATAGTACTAGAGGTCCTAGCCTCAACAATCAGACAACAAAAGGAAATTAAAGGCATCCAAATCGGCAAAGAAGAAGTCAAATTATCACTCTTTGCAGATGATATGATACTATATGTGGAAAACCCAAAAGACTCCACTCCAAAACTGCTAGAACTTATACAGGAATTCAGTAAAGTGTCAGGATATAAAATCAATGCACAGAAATCAGTTGCATTTCTCTACACCAACAGCAAGACAGAAGAAAGAGAAATTAAGGAGTCAATCCCATTTACAATTGCACCCAAAACCATAAGATACCTAGGAATAAACCTAACCAAAGAGACACAGAATCTATACTCAGAAAACTATAAAGTACTCATGAAAGAAACTGAGGAAGACACAAAGAAATGGAAAAATGTTCCATGCTCCTGGATTGGAAGAATAAATATTGTGAAAATGTCTATGCTACCTAAAGCAATCTACACATTTAATGCAATTCCTATCAAAATACCATCCATCTTTTTCAAAGAAATGGAACAAATAATGCTAAAATTTATATGGAACCAGAAAAGACCTCGAATAGCCAAAGGGATATTGAAAAAGAAAGCCAACGTTGGTGGCATCACAATTCCGGACTTCAAGCTCTATTACAAAGCTGTCGTCATCAAGACAGCATGGTACTGGCACAAAAACAGACACATAGATCAATGGAACAGAATAGAGAGCCCAGAAATAGACCCTCAACTCTATGGTCAACTAATCTTCGACAAAGCAGGAAAGAATGTCCAATGGCAAAAAGACAGCCTCTTCAATAAATGGTGCTGGGAAAATTGGACAGCCACATGCAGAAAAATGAAATTGGACCATTTCCTTACACCACACACAAAAATAGACTCAAAATGGATGAAGGACCTCAATGTGCGAAAGGAATCCATCAAAATCCTTGAGGAGAACACAGGCAGCAACCTCTTTGACCTCTGCCGCAGCAACATCTTCCTAGGAACAACGCCAAAGGCAAGGGAAGCAAGGGCAAAAATGAACTATTGGGATTTCATCAAGATCAAAAGCTTTTGCACAGCAAAGGAAACAGTTAACAAAATCAAAAGACAACTGACAGAATGGGAGAAGATATTTGCCAACGACATATCAGATAAAGGTCTAGTGTCCAGAATCTATAAAGAACTTAGCAAACTCAACACCCAAAGAACAAATAATCCAATCAAGAAATGGGCAGAGGACATGAACAGACATTTCTGCAAAGAAGACATCCAGATGGCCAACAAACACATGAAAAAGTGCTCCATATCACTCGGCATCAGGGAAATACAAATCAAAACCACAATGAGATATCACCTCACACCAGTCAGAATGGCTAAAATCAACAAGTCAGGGAATGACAGATGCTGGCGAGGATGCGGAGAAAGGGGAACCCTCCTACACTGTTGGTGGGAATGCAAGCTGGTGCAGCCACTCTGGAAAACAGCATGGAGGTTCCTCAAAATGTTGAAAATAGAACTGCCCTATGACCCAGCAATTGCACTATTGGGTATTTACCCTAAGGATACAAACGTAGTGATCCAAAGGGGCACATGCACCCGAATGTTTATAGCAGCAATGTCCACAATAGCCAAACTATGGAAAGAACCTAGATGTCCATCAACAGATGAATGGATCAAGAAGATGTGGTATATATACACAATGGAATACTATGCAGCCATCAAAAGAAATGAAATCTTGCCATTTGCGACAACATGGATGGAACTAGAGCGTATCATGCTTAGCGAAATAAGTCAAGCAGAGAAAGACAACTATCATATGATCTCCCTGATATGAGGAAGTGGTGATGCAACATGGGGGCTTAAGTGGGTAGGAGAAGAATAAATGAAACAAGATGGGATTGGGAGGGAGACAAACCATAAGTGACTTTTGGTCTCACAAAACAAACTGAGGGTTGCTGGGGGGAGGGGGTTTGGGAGAAGGGGGTGGGATTATGGACATTGGGGAGGGTATGTGCTTTGGTGAGTGCTGTGAAGTGTGTAAACCTGGTGATTCACAGACCTGTACCCCTGGGGTTAGAGTATTATGCCTCCATCAGAAAGGATGAATACCCAACTTTTGTAGCAACATGGACGGGACTGGAAGAGAGTATGCTGAGTGAAATAAGTCAAGCAGAGAGAGTCAATTATCATATGGTTTCACTTCCTTGTGGAGCATAACAAATAGCATGGAGGACATGGGGACTTAGAGTGGAGAAGGGAGTTGGGGGAAATTGGAAGGGGAGGTGAACCATGAGAGACTATGGACTCTGAAAAACAATCTGAGGGTTTTGAAGGGACGGGGGGTGGGAGGTTGGGGTACCAGGTGGTGGGTATTATAGAGGGCACGGATTGCATGGAGCACGGGGTGTGGTGCAAAAATAATGAATACTGTTATGCTGGAAATAAAAAAAAAAAAAAAGATTTTATTTATTTATTTAACAGACAGAGATCACAAGCAGGCAGAGAGGCAGGCCGAGAGAGAGAGAGAGAGAGAGAGAGAGAGGAGGAAGCAGGATCCCTGCTGAGCAAGGAGCTTGATGCGGGGCTGGATCCCAGGACCCCTGGATCATAACCTGAGCCGAAGGCAGAGGCTTTAACCCACTGAGCCACCCAGGTGCCCCCAGTCCCTTGGCTTTAAACACCATTTACATGCTGACAAATCCTGATATTTTATCTCCTTCATAGTCTCTGTCCCAAACCTCGGATTTCAGATTCAACTGCCCATTTATAATCTTTACTGGATTTTAATACACATTTCAGACCCAGTACTGAGTTCTGAACTTCCTCAAAAATCTGCTCCACTCAGTGGTCTTTCCTTTCTTAGTAAGTGGTAACTCAGTCCCTCTGTTATGGGCTCAATTCCTTAGGATTTATTCTTGATTCCTCTTTCTCGGACTTCACGTACTATCCACCAACAAATACCCTTAGATCTACATTCTAAATATAACCCAGTGACTTCTTACCACTTTCACTATTTCCATCCTGGTCCAGGCCATTTTTTTACCTGGAATATTGTCATAACCTCTAAGTAGGTTTTCCTGCTTACACGCTTGCCCTTCAACTATATATGATCAACACAGGAATTTAAAAAGAGTGAGACTTTTTTCTTTTTTTTTTTTTTTTAAGATTTTATTTATTTATTTGAAAGAGAGAGAGTGAGTGAGAGAGATCACAAGCAGGGGGAGCAGCAGAGGGAGAGGGAGAAGTAGGCTCCCTGCTGAGCAGGGAGCCCGATGTGGGGCTCAATCCCAGGACCCTGGGATCACGACCTAAGCCAAAGGCAGATGCTGAAGTGACTGGGCCACCCAGGTGCCCCCAAAGAGTGAGTCTTAAAACTAAAATCATATAATATGGTTCCTCATCACAAAATTGTCAAATGTCTCCTCCTTCCCATCAAGTTCTTAAAATGGCCTACTAAAACCTTGGCCATATCAATGCGTCTCTTAACCTTCCTGCTCCCTCTGCTTCATCTCCACTAACCTTCTTCCTTTAATGTGTTAGTCCTTCTCCTGCACCAGGACCTTTGCTCTGGCTGTTTCTTCAGCCCAGAATTCTCTTTCCTCCAGACACCTTTTTCACTTACTCTATTACCTCTTTCAGACCATACCTGCATAGCAAGGCTGACCTTCCCCACACTTCTGCATGGTGTTACCTGCCTCCTCCCACTTGCCACATTCCTGCTCATGCCTGGCTTTAGCACCTTCCAACCTACTATATAATTTACTTGGTTTTTTAGTTATATTATTTATTGTCAGACTCCTTCTACTAGAATGTTAAGTTCTACGAGGGCAGGGGTCTTTGTCTATTTCTTTCTCTCCTTGTATATCAAGATCCTCAAATATTGACTGACATCTAATAGTAGGCAATCAATGAACACTTGGTGGCTGAATGAATGATTGCAAATTGTTCTTACTTTTTTACAGAAAAATTCTGACATTGCATATGTCATTGGTATCAATGAGAAAATGGACCTGTGTTTTAGCAGTACAAATATGAACCAATATTTTTATTTTTGCAATAAAAATTTTTTACAAAATAGTATTTATGTAATCATTCCTTTTATGTTCTTAGATATCATTTCCCATATATAGGCTCATACTATGGCTTCAGTTAAAATGGCAATGGTGTTTGGGCACCTGGGTGGCTCAGTGGGTTAAAAGCCTCTGCCATTGGCTCAGGTCACGATCTCAGGGTCCTGGGATGGATCTCTGGGCTCAGCAGGGAGCCTGCCACCCCTGCCACTCCCCCGCCTACTTCTCTGCCTACTTGTGATCTCTTTCTCTCTGCCAAATAAATAAATAAAATCTTTTTAAAAAATGGCAATAGTTAAACCTGGCGATTCACAGACCTGTACCCCTGGGGATAAAAATACATGTTTATAAAAAAAATAATAAAAATAAAAAATTTTTAAAAAAGAAAAAAAAATTGGCAATGGTGTTTCAAAAACACCTGTTATTTACAAATTTGATCAGTTCATCTATCATAAATAACATATTTGGAGGCAAACCTACATTTAAATGGACATATTCCATTGATCATTGGTGGAAATCACCTATACTTATGTCTATTATCTCTATCAATCATCTATCTCATCTAATCTATATATTTGTATCCCTGTCTCTATATGTGTCTGTATATCTATATATCTATCTACCTCTTTATCTGAGAGTAGATCTAGTCTAGTGAATTTAGTAGAAAAGCAAAGAATGATTCTTTTTCTCACTGTTACCTAAAAATTTCAATCAGAATCATGCTGCTCTAAGTAAAACTAGTGTCCAGGGGCACCTGGGTGGCTCAATCATTAAGTGTCTGCCTTTGGCTCAGGTCATGATCCCAGGGTCCTGGGATCAAGCCCCGCATCTGGCTCTCTGCTTGATGGGAAGCCTGCTTCTCCCTCTCCCATTCCCTCTGCTTGTGTTCCCTCTCTTACTGTGCCTCTCTATGTCAAATAAATAAAATCTTTAAAAAAAAAGTACACATTTTAAAAGCAGTGTCCAGAATTGTTTCTGAGGTATTCTTATCTCACTTTTTTTGAGTCTTTGTGTTATATGGCTTTGCTCTGCAACATTATTTTTAAGATGTTTTCCATGGTGAATGATCGTAATAGCAAATTAGAAGTTTTTGTAACAGTTGACTGTAGTTTAAAATAATAGATTGAATTTTATATAGTTAATAAAAGCTTCTAAATCTGTCAAAATCTAGTTGAAAATCACATGAGATGGAATTTAAGATAACTTAATACTTACAGGATAAACTAAGAGAGAGAAGGTACTGAAATGTGGTGTATGGCTGAGGACATATGTGTCCAAATATCCTTCAACATTATGTATAGGTGGGCAAGATAGAGAAGTCTAAGTTTTTAAACATAAAAACCTGACTGATTAAAATTTTATGCGAACAAGTATATGTTAGTTTTATTACTCAGTTTTTTAATTCTAAATTCTGTGTTGTTTTATGGCTGTTTAAAATAAGGAGTGTATTCCCTCCCCCCCTCGGGCTTTGTCTCTGTTTGTATAATTTAACCTGGATAAGCTATACCTTGTCCTCCTTTCTTTTGTCTAAATTATCTAGATAATTAGAAGAATAACTAATGTATTTCCTTAATTATTCAGATTACATAGAAGATTTTAAGTTCACCGAATTCTCAACTTCATTTTTGCTGTCATACCTTCTCTCTTTGTAATATCATTAGATAAGACAATATGGATCATTAAGAGCTTCTTTTTAAAAAAGATTTCATTTATTGATTGATTTATTTAATTTATTTAGAGTGTGAGATGGGGGAAGTTCAGAGGAAGAGGAAGGGAATCTTAAGCAAACTCCATGCTAAGTGTAGAACCCAGTTGGGGCTTGATCCCAGAATCCTGAGATCTTGACCCTGAGATCACAACCTAACCTGAAACCCAGAGTCCAACACTTAACTGACTGAGTCACTTGGGAACCCCAATTAAGAGCCTCTTAAAAGTCTTCTAATAATTCTGTAATGCAAGGATCCTTTTCCTTTTTAATGTTTTCTAAGTAAAAAAGAATTCCCTTAGAAATAGTAGGAACTCCTAATCCTCTCTTATCTTAAATAGTACTTGAAGTCCTTAAATTAATGTGCTAAAAATTGGTTGATTGTGTTTTCAAACTACCCTAGTCATACTTAACCTTCAAATCAGGTTTTCTGATGTGGCAAGCCATCCTGCTGTCTGTTCCCTGTGCAGAAAACAATTCCCCTTGCATTTAAATTTATGTAAATTCAGAGTAAAATCTAAGGCCATTTAGAGTAAACTCTGCATTTAGAGTAAAATCCAAGCCTATGCTTTTCATTGCATGGCTCCACTGAGTCCAGTGCCTGCCTACTGTTGTGCTCAACTTGTACCCACCTCCCTTCTGGTCATTCAGGCCTTTCGGTTCCCCAGATCTGCCAAACTCATGATCTCCTTTGCTCTCTTGTCTGGAACATCAATCTCTGACAATAATAAGGTCTCATAGCTAACATTTATTTAACACTATAAGACAGGTACTCATAAATTTGTATATGTGTCAATTTATTTAAACTTCTAACAGCCTGGATAGCTGGATATTATTTTGACTTTACAAATGAAGAGAAAATAAACTGAACCATACATAGGTAAGTATCTTTCCAAAGATGATACATTTGGTACAGAGTTGAGAATGGAAGTCCAGGATATGTGGCCAGCTTGAAAGTTTAACCAACACACTATGTGATATTCATGTATCTAGAAATAATTATTTACATCTCAGCTTAAAAATGATTTATCCCAGGACTTCCATCAGCATCTAGTCATTTTCTATCTTTTCAAATTTTAGTTTCTACATAACAATTATTATTATTTAGTAATGTTTTTGTTTATTTGTACCAATTTCACTAACATGTCAAAACTACAGGCACCACAAAAACAAAGTCCTACCCATCTCCAGAATCATACCTAGAATATAATTGGAACCCAAAAAACATTTGTTGGATAAATGAATTACTAAGCCTTCTTGGTTCATGTCTTTCTCACCAAATAATGACATACATTAAAGAAATGGGGTTGATTTTGTTTTGGGGATTGAGGTGAGATGATAGGGAATTTTTTTCTAAAGCATCATGTGTCTTTACACATTCTTGATTGTCATAAAATATAACATCTATAGTGGTACATTTCCTCTCCACCATTTTGACTCTGAGGATCACAGAGAACTTTTTTCATATTAAGGATTATAAATTTAAATGTCAATTAAAATTGTATTAATAAATTTTGCTGCAAAAGTTCTTTCTGGGACTAATTTTATTACGCTTACAAATTTCTTGATTCATTTTCTTCATAAACAGTTTTATTTTTTTTAAGTTTAGCATGTATTTTATTTAACCCAATATATCAAAAATATTATTTCAACATGTAGTCAATATAAAAATTTAGGACATTTTACACATTTCAAGAACTCAATAGTCACATTTGAAGAGTGGCTACCTTATTAGATAGTATAGCTCTAGACAGATATAAATTTATATTGTTTTTAAGAGTCTCCATAGGGGATGATTCTTCAGCTTTCTGTGGGGAGCCCATTCCAATGTTCACTGATGCTGGGAAAGAGCTCTTAAATGTAGCACAGATTCCTAATGCCAACATTTGACTGCTTCTTCTCATCTCATGCTGTTATCATTCAATGAATATTTATTGAACTTCTGCTGTATACTAGGCTATATGTTAGGTCTTGGGGTATAATAGCAAACAGCACTACTGTGGTTCTTGATAAACAGTTTTATTTTTTATCATTTGTAGTTCACTACTATTTTTAATAGGATCAACAACTTAAAAATATCATTTCTATTTTGTTCTTGTTGATGTCAATTTTTGTAATTATAATTTCTGATGCTGGGAGCATTTTAAAAAGTTGTATCTATGAAATTCATTTTTCCTTGGATTGAATTTACAGATCTAAATTTTACCAAAAGCTTTATTATACTTTATATTTGGTCAATAATCTAATTTTTTTTGCAAGCTTCTGTGTATTTAATTTCTGTTTTGTTTTGTTTTGTTTAATTTTTTATTTTTTATAAACATGTATTTTTATCCCCAGGGGTACAGGTCTGTGAATCAGCACTCACTAAAGCACATACCCTCCCCAATGTCCACAACCCCACCCCCCTTCTCCCAACCAATAATCTAATTTTTAAACATTTTAGTCACTTTATTTTTGTATTAAATTTTATTTTGTAGTGAGTTATTCTTCCAGTAATATGTACTTAGGATTTAATATAAATTCTAACGATGAGCAAAGTGTCTTGGTAAAGCATCCCTAGAAAAGCTGAAGGGATGATAAAGTCAGCATCTGGCTAATATGACAAGACTAAAGTTGCACTTTCACCAAATATCAACTAAATTTTTAAAGTAACATGGAAAGTTGTGAAGTTTTTAGTAATTACTCATTAATACAATTTTATATTAAATGATGCCTTGATCTTTAGTTAAGTGTTTTCTTTCCGAACTAGTATTATTTCATTTATGAACCCTCAAAAATATACTTTACAATGTAAAGGTTTTTTTCCCCTCAAATTATTTGGATGTATTATATTTGTTCCTATTTTATGTAAGTATAGTTTGATACGCTTACATATGTAGTATTTTACATATACTTTATATATATAGAATTTTGATATACTTACATATATAGAAGTGACATAGAATCACTTCTATATTATAATAGAAACATTAATAAGAACAATAACAAATTCCATGAGGTTTAGGAAAACATTAATGGAATATATGTGATCAACTATTGAAAAGACACTATGAGGAACTCAATGATTAAATAATCAATTTCATGTGAAATAACATGAAATACAAATAGAATCAGGACTTGGGCTTTTGATTTTACTGCTTTTATTAAGCCTTCTTTTATTGAAAGTTTTAAGGAAAGCAAACAACCTTAGTCAAAAATCCATTTTTTTTTTTTTATTTCCAGCATAACAGTATTCATTATTTTTGCACCACACCCCGTGCTCCATGCAATCCGTGCCCTCTATAATACCCACCACCCGGTACCCCAACCTCCCACCCCCCCGTCCCTTCAAAACCCTCAGATTGTTTTTCAGAGTCCATAGTCTCTCATGGTTCACCTCCCCTTCCAATTTCCCCCAACTCCCTTCTCCACTCTAAGTCCCCATGTCCTCCATGCTATTTGTTATGCTCCACAAGGAAGTGAAACCATATGATAATTGACTCTCTCTGCTTGACTTATTTCACTCAGCATAATCTCTTCCAGTCCCGTCCATGTTGCTACAAAAGTTGGGTATTTATCCTTTCTGATGGAGGCATAATACTCTAACCCCAGGGGTACAGGTCTGTGAATCACCAGGTTTACACACTTCACAGCACTCACCAAAGCACATACCCTCCCCAATGTCCATAATCCCACCCCCTTCTCCCAAACCCCCTCCCCCCAGCAACCCTCAGTTTGTTTTGTGAGATTAAAAGTCACTTATGGTTTGTCTCCCTCCCAATCCCATCTTGTTTCATTTATTCCTCTCCTACCCACTTAAGCCCCCATGTTGCATCACCACTTCCTCATATCAGGGAGATCATATGATAGTTGTCTTTCTCTGCTTGACTTATTTCGCTAAGCATGATACGCTCTAGTTCCATCCATGTTGTCGCAAATGGCAAGATTTCATTTCTTTTGATGGCTGCATAGTATTCCATTGTATATATATACCACATCTTCTTGATCCATTCATCTGTTGATGGACATCTAGGTTCTTTCCATAGTTTGGCTATTGTGGACATTGCTGCTATAAACATTTGGGTGCATGTGCCCCTTTGGATCACTATGTTTGTATCCTTAGGGTAAATACCCAATAGAGCAATTGCTGGGTCATAGGGCAGTTCTATTTTCAACATTTTGAGGAACCTCCATGCTGTTTTCCAGAGTGGCTGCACCAGCTTGCATTCCCACCAACAGTGTAGGAGGGTTCCCCTTTCTCCGCATCCTCGCCAGCATCTGTCATTTCCTGACTTGTTGATTTTAGCCATTCTGACTGGTGTGAGGTGATATCTCATTGTGGTTTTGATTTGTATTTCCCTGATGCCAAGTGATATGGAGCACTTTTTCATGTGTTTGTTGGCCATCTGGATGTCTTCTTTGCAGAAATGTCTGTTCATGTCCTCTGCCCATTTCTTGATTGGATTATTTGTTCTTTGGGTGTTGAGTTTGCTAAGTTCTTTATAGATTCTGGACACTAGTCCTTTATCTGATATGTCATTTGCAAATATCTTCTCCCATTCTGTCAGTTGTCTTTTGATTTTGTTAACTGTTTCCTTTGCTGTGCAAAAGCTTTTGATCTTGATGAAATCCCAATAGTTCATTTTTGCCCTTGCTTCCCTTGCCTTTTGCATTGTTCCTAGGAAGATGTTGCTGCGGCAGAGGTCAAAGAGGTTGCTGCCTGTGTTCTCCTCAAGGATTTTGATGGATTCCTTTCGCACATTGAGGTCCTTCATCCATTTTGAGTCTATTTTTGTGTGTGGTGTAAGGAAATGGTCCAATTTCATTTTTCGGCATGTGGCTGTCCAATTTTCCCAGCACCATTTATTGAAGAGGCTCTCTTTTTTCCATTGGACATTCTTTCCTGCTTTGTCGAAGATTAGTTGACCATAGAGTTGAGGGTCTATTTCTGGGCTCTCTATTCTGTTCCATTGATCTATGTGTCTGTTTTTGTGCCAGTACCATGCTGTCTTGATGACGACAGCTTTGTAATAGAGCTTGAAGTCCGGAATTGTGATGTCACCAACGTTGGCTTTCTTTTTCAATATCCCTTTGGCTATTCGAGGTCTTTTCTGGTTCCATATAAATTTTAGCATTATTTGTTCCATTTCTTTAAAAAAGATGGATGGTACTTTGATAGGAATTGCATTAAATGTGTAGATTGCTTTAGGTAGCATAGACATTTTCACAATATTTATTCTTCCAATCCAGGAGCATGGAACATTTTTCCATTTCTTTGTGTCTTCCTCAATTTCTTTCATGAGTACTTTATAGTTTTCTGAGTATAGATTCTGTGTCTCTTTGGTTAGGTTTATTCCTAGGTATCTTATGGTTTTGGGTGCAATTGTAAATGGGATTGACTCCTTAATTTCTCTTTTCTGTCTTGCTGTTGGTGTAGAGAAATGCAACTGATTTCTGTGCATTGATTTTATATCCTGACACTTTACTGAATTCCTGTATAAGTTCTAGCAGTTTTGGAGTGGAGTCTTTTGGGTTTTCCACATATAGTATCATATCATCTGCGAAGAGTGATAATTTGACTTCTTCTTTGCCGATTTGGATGCCTTTAATTTCCTTTTGTTGTCTGATTGCTGAGGCTAGGACCTCTAGTACTATGTTGAATAGCAGTGGTGATAATGGACATCCCTGCCGTGTTCCTGACCTTAGCGGAAAAGCTTTCAGTTTTTCTCCATTGAGAATGATATTTGCGGTGGGTTTTTCATAGATGGCTTTGATGATATTGAGGTATGTGCCCTCTATCCCTACACTTTGAAGAGTTTTGATCAGGAAGGGATGCTGTACTTTGTCAAATGCTTTTTCAGCATCTATTGAGAGTATCATATGGTTCTTGTTCTTTCTTTTATTGATGTGTTGTATCACATTGACTGATTTGCGGATGTTGAACCAACCTTGCAGCCCTGGAATAAATCCCACTTGGTCGTGGTGAATAATCTTTTTAATGTACTGTTGAATCCTATTGGCTAGTATTTTGTTGAGTATTTTCGCATCTGTGTTCATCAAGGATATCGGTCTATAGCTCTCTTTTTTGGTGGGATCCTTGTCTGGTTTTGGGATCAAGGTGATGCTGGCCTCATAAAATGAGTTTGGAAGTTTTCCTTCCATTTCTATTTTTTGGAACAGTTTCAGGAGAATAGGAATTAGTTCTTCTTTAAATGTTTGGTAGAATTCCCCCGGGAAGCCGTCTGGCCCTGGGCTTTTGTTTGTTTGGAGATTTTTAATGACTGTTTCAATCTCCTTACTGGTTATGGGTCTGTTCAGGCTTTCTATTTCTTCCTGGTTCAGTTGTGGTAGTTTATATGTTTCTAGGAATGCATCCATTTCTTCCAGATTGTCAAATTTATTGGCGTAGAGTTGCTCATAGTATGTTCTTATAATAGTTTGTATTTCTTTGGTGTTAGTTGTGATCTCTCCTCTTTCATTCATGATTTTATTTATTTGGGTCCTTTCTCTTTTCTTTTTGATAAGTCGGGCCAGGGGTTTATCAATTTTATTAATTCTTTCAAAGAACCAGCTCCTAGTTTCGTTGATTTGTTCTATTGTTTTTTTGGTTTCTATTTCATTGATTTCTGCTCTGATCTTTATGATTTCTCTCCTCCTGCTGGGATTAGGGTTTCTTTCTTGTTCTTTCTCCAGCTCCTTTAGGTGTAGGGTTAGGTTGTGTACCTGAGACCTTTCTTGTTTCTTGAGAAAGGCTTGTACCGCTATATATTTTCCTCTCAGGACTGCCTTTGTTGTGTCCCACAGATTTTGAACCGTTGTATTTTCATTATCATTTGTTTCCATGATTTTTTTCAATTCTTCTTTAATTTCCTGGTTGACCCATTCATTCTTTAGAAGGATGCTGTTTAGTCTCCATGTATTTGGGTTCTTTCCAAACTTCCTTTTGTGGTTGAGTTCTAGCTTTAGAGCATTGTGGTCTGAAAATATGCAGGGAATGATCCCAATCTTTTGATACCGGTTGAGTCCTGATTTAGGACCGAGGATGTGATCTATTCTGGAGAATGTTCCATGTGCACTAGAGAAGAATGTGTATTCTGTTGCTTTGGGATGAAATATTCTGAATATATCTGTGATGTCCATCTGGTCCAGTGTATCGTTTAAGGCCTTTATTTCCTTGCTGATCTTTTGCTTGGATGATCTGTCCATTTCAGTGAGGGGAGTGTTAAAGTCCCCTACTATTATTGTATTATTGTTGATGTGTTTCTTTGATTTTGTTATTAATTGGTTTATATAGTTGGCTGCTCCCACGTTGGGGGCATAGATATTTAAAATTGTTAAATCTTCTTGTTGGACAGACCCTTTGAGTATGATATAGTGTCCTTCCTCATCTCTTATTATAGTCTTTGGCTTAAAATCTAATTGATCTGATATAAGGATTGCCACTCCTGCTTTCTTCTGATGTCCATTAGCATGGTAAATTCTTTTCCACCCCCTCACTTTAAATCTGGAGGTGTCTTCGGGCTTAAAATGAGTTTCTTGGAGGCAACATATAGATGGGTTTTGTTTTTTTATCCATTCTGATACCCTGTGTCTTTTGACAGGGGCATTTAGCCCATTAACATTCAGGGTAACTATTGAGAGATATGAATTTAGTGCCATTGTATTGCCTGTAAGGTGACTGTTACTGTATATGGTCTCTGTTCCTTTCTGATCTACCACTTGTAGGCTCTCTCTTTGCTTAGAGGACCCCTTTCAATATTTCCTGTAGAGCTGGTTTGGTATTTGCAAATTCTTTCAGTTTTTGTTTGTCCTGGAAGCTTTTAATCTCTCCTTCTATTTTCAATGATAGCCTAGCTGGATATAGTATTCTTGGCTGCATGTTTTTCTCGTTTAGTGCTCTGAAAATATCATGCCAGCTCTTTCTGGCCTGCCAGGTCTCTGTGGATAAGTCAGCTGCCAATCTAATATTTTTACCATTGTATGTTACAGACTTCTTTTCCCGGGCTGCTTTCAGGATTTTCTCTTTGTCACTGAGACTTGTAAATTTTACTATTAGGTGACGGGGTGTGGGCCTATTCCTATTGATTTTGAGGGGCGTTCTCTGAACCTCCTGAATTTTGATGCTCGTTCCCTTTGCCATATTGGGGAAATTCTCCCCAATAATTCTCTCCAGTATACCTTCTGCTCCCCTCTCTCTTTCTTCTTCTTCTGGAATCCCAATTATTCTAATGTTGTTTCGTCTTATGGTGTCACTTATCTCTCGAATTCTCCCCTCGTGGTCCAGTAGCTGTTTGTCCCTCTTTTGCTCAGCTTCTTTATTCTCTGTCATTTGGTCTTCTATATCACTAATTCTTTCTTCTGCCTCATTTATCCTAGCAGTGAGAGCCTCCATTTTTGATTGCACTTCATTAATAGCTTTTTTGATTTCAACTTGGTTAGATTTTAGTTCTTTTATTTCTCCAGAAAGGGCTTTTATATCTCTCGAGAGGGTTTCTCTAATCTCTTCCATGCCTTTTTCGAGCCCGGCTAGAACCTTGAGAATTGTCATTCTGAACTCTAGATCTGACATATTACCAATGTCTGTATTGATTAGGTCCCTAGCCTTCGGTACTGCCTCTTGTTCTTTTTTT